>NC_133771.1:190175749-190178939 GCF_003597395.2 Chelonoidis abingdonii | reverse complement strand
AGGGTGGTGTTTATGTGACCATCACTTATTAGCACAGTAGTGTCTAGGAAATGTATCACTTGTGTGGATTGGTCTAGGCTAAGATTGATGATGGAATGGAAATAGTTAAAATCATGGTGGAATTCTCCAAGGGCTTCTTTTCCATGGGTCCAGATGATGAAGATGTCATCAGTGTAATGCAAGTAGAATAAGGGCGTTAGGGGACAAGAGCTAAGGAAGCATTGTTCTAAGTCAGCCTTAAATTGCTGGCATACTGTGGGGCCATGTGGGTACCCAGAGCAGTGCCGCTGACTTGAAGGTATAAATTGTCCCCAAATGTGAAATAGTTGTGGGTGAGGACAAAGTTACAAAGTTCAGTCACCAGGTTAGCCGTGATATTATCAGGGATACTATTCCTGATGGCTTGTAGTCCATCTTTGTGGGGAATGTTGATGTAGAGGGCTTCTACATCCATAGTGGCCAGGATGGTGTTTTCTGGAAGATCACCGATGGTTTGTAATTTCCTCAGGAAGTCAGTGGTGTCTCAAAGATAGCTGGGAGTGCTGGTAGTGAAGGGTGACTGAACGATAAAAGTGAGGAGAAACACCCTCCCAGGGTATCCTTCCCTACTCATCTCTCTCTTTTCACCTAAAGACAACAACAAGAAATAGCTGTTAGACTTCGGGAGAAGCTCCTGGCCTGAGAGTATGGTCAGTAATATTACTGGAAACATGTGGTAACAGACTTCACTTTGAATCATGTCTAGTGTACTATAAGTTTAGAAAGCATTTTATCTTTTTATTGTAACTATTTCTGACTAATGCCTCATTACTTGTATTCATTTAAAATCTCTCTCAGTAATTAATAAACTTGTTTTATTTTTAACTGAAATTTATCCAGTGTTCGGAATTGTTTGGATAACTCTATTTAAAGTAGCAGACTGTTGTATGTTGAACCCCTTAAAGGGGCAATGTACCTAATACATCTGGACTTCTAAGGAGAGGCTGGACAGTGCAGAACACAGGGTTTTTTTGGGGGGTGGAATCTGGGATTGGGAGTGTGTTGGATCACTCTGCACATAGTAACCAAGGCTGCTGGATGCCGAGTGTGACTGGTGTTTTCTGACAAACTAGTGGGATCAGAGCTGCAGGACCAGGGCTGTGCCTATACACAGACACTGTATGCTGTCTGGCTGTCTGTCAGAAACCCAGGCTGAGAGCTAAAGCAGCAAGGCATTGTGAGGAATCCCAAGTGGAGACAGCCCCTCACTGATCTGAATTATACCCTAGAAAGTCATAAGATGACAAAATAGATTCATAAAGTCATCAATTATGCTAGGAAATATCCCTTCACTGTCAATTTTCTATGATAAATTTACACATAAACAACAATTATTCTGAGACCTCTTATTCTCTGTTTACCCACCAATGTAGTTGGGTATATGTATTCTTAGTGCAGGGTGCAAAATGGTTTTATTGTCCCATGAATATTTTTGAGAAATCCAAATTTTTCACCCCATATCAAATTGTGATGAGAAGTCAAAATCTCAAAAATATTCACAAAGAGAAAAATTTAGTGTTTTCTCTCTTCATTTTTGATATGTTTCATTTCAAAGTGTTTAATTTCTATTGTGAGCTTTTTTTTGGTAATTGTTGTTATAATTATCTTAAATTTCAAAAGACGAAGTATTTCAAACTGGAAAATCAGAAGTTTACATTTTGAAAATGTTTAAATGTTCAAAAGCTTTTCTCTCCACATTTTTTCAATGTGGGAAATTCGTCAACTCCTGCTCTGTTTCATGAAGGGTTTTTATTTTAATGACTCAGCATTTTTGACAAAAATGATTAATTACAAAGTTCCTGACCAACTTTATGTATTCATCATGCAGCAAATTTACACAGCCGTCTGTTCTTGCAAATAGAGTGAATGGCAAAATTCCTACTGATATCAGAGGATTAAGCCCTTCATGATATCAGGTTTGTAATGTATGTAAGCCTTGTATGTTATGTATGTTTGGTAGACACAGTTATCTGGACCTCATCATGCCTGTGTGGTCCCTTTACATTTCATATGTTGTATGAAAAGTAGATACAACAAAGTAGTACTGGTGGACAGCAGGGTTCAGGATAGCCAAGGATGATTCAGGAACTGGGAACAGCCAATAGGAATAATGGTGCTGGAGGGAACAAGGGGCAGCCTTGCAGGAAGGAGCAAGCTTGAGGTAGTTTGTTGGAGTGAATGGGAGGGGAGACATTTGGGGGAAAGATACCCCTTTTCACCTCCCTTGTCAGGACCCTGTTCCCTCATTCAGTCCACTCCTCTAGTCCCTTCCCCCTGCTCACCTCATACCATGGGGTTCTGGGACAGGCACTCTTCTCCTCCATCTTGTTCATCTTCAGCTTGGTGCCAGCTGGAATCCAGCACTGGGAGCAGCAGAAGATGAGAAAAAGAGGCAAACTGGCTGCCTAAATACACACCTCTGTGGCCAAGAGAGCGAGACACATGATGATCCACATTGCCTTCTTGCACAAGACCCCAGTGGTTATGTGGGCAGGTGTGGGTGTGGGCTACAAGAGTTGGTGACACACAAGATGCAAGACACTGGGCAGGTCTGCTAAGTCTGTGCTCTCATCAGTCATATCCTGCTATATCACTATGTACCTCAGCAAGAACCCTACTGACGTAAAACAGTGTGAAATCAGAATCAGGTCCAAATTGCTCTTCGCCTTCACTTATAAAAGAGTATAGACTTTAAGACCCTTTGGGCATTGCTGCAGGACTGAGGCTAGCCCTGTGCTAACAAAGTGCCAAGGACTAACTAGTTCTAACAGCTCATAAAAGCCTGGAGCAAAGTAAAATAAAAAGTTCAAACGTGATTACCAATTATATTATGCTATTTGCAGTTTAACACATTTTCCTCAATAGTCTCTGTAATTGCAGGAATGTGGGAGGGAGGAGAATTACAATGCCCTTGCTTTGCTGCTAGAATCTATTGGCTAACGTGGAATATATTTGGTTGTTCTAAAAGCCAAGAACTCCAAGGTTATCCTATGTACTAATTAAGGCCAGGTCTACACTGCGACTTTAAATCGGTTTAATGGCCGATATACCGATTTAACGCTGTATCCGTTCACATGATGTCGTCATTAATATCGATTTTACCGCCTCCTTAAATCGATTTCGGAACTCCTCCCAAACGAGAGGAGTAGCG
>NC_133771.1:190162390-190169400 GCF_003597395.2 Chelonoidis abingdonii | reverse complement strand
TGACCCTGCAGTGTCAAAGCAGCCATGAGTCGAAGGTTGTTTCTAGCATCCCAGGAAGCTTCTCAGGAAGGTGGGAGATTAACATCTTCAAAGGCCTATTGCTCCCCTAATGGCCCATCCAGGCTGATTGCATTCTGTCTGGTGGGCGTTCCCCAGGCGTAAACCCACTTATAATTGTTACATAGTCAATATTCCTAACTTCAGATACAGAAATGATACTTGCATACAAATAGGATAATCATATTCAGCAAATCACAATCTTTCCAATTATATCTTACAAGACCCATCTTGCATAAAATACGTCTTCAATATGCTATAATAATATTATAACATTATTTCTATGAAGAATATGGAGTGTAGCATCACAATTTTATTAAAATTTTTATCAATTACCTGGAAGAAAACATGACTGATAAAGGTTGCAAATGACACAAAAATTGGAGGAGTGGTAAATAAGGAACAGGACAAATCACTGATGTGTGTTTCAACGTGGCTAAATGAAAATGTGTCCACCTAGGAACAACAAGTGTTGGCCATTCTCACAGGATGAGGGACTCGCTCCTGAGAAAAAGAGACTCTGAAAAAGATAACTGGATGCAAATGAGCTCCCAGTGTGACGCTGTGGCCAAAACAGCTAATGTGATGCTGGGATGCATAAACAGGGGAATCTTGAGTCGGAGCAAAGATTTGATTTTACCTCTGTATTTGGCACTGGTACGACCACGGCTGGAATTCCGTGGCCATTGCTGGCGCCCACAATTCAAGAACAATGTTGATAAATTGGAGTGGGGTGAGAGAAGGGCCATGAGAATGATTCAAGAATTATAAAACCTGGCAGAGTGAGAGACTCAAGGAGCTCAGTCTATTTAGCTTAAGAAGGTTAAGGGGTGACTTCACCCCAGTCTATCAATACCTACACGGGGGACACATATTTAATAATGGGCTCGTCAGTCAGGCGGATCCAATTGCTGCAAGTTGAAGCTAGACTAATGCAGACTGGAAATAAAGTGTCAATTTTTAACAGTGAGAGTAATTAAGGTTTGGAACAATTTACCAAGGGTTCTCCCTCACTGACATTTTTTAAAGCAAGACTGGATGTGTTTCTAAAAGCCCTGCCCTAGGAGCTATTTGGGGGCAGATCTCTGGTGTGTGTTATACCAGGGGTGAGACTGATCACAATGGTGCCTGCTCACCTTAGATTCTGTGAACCCCCCATGCTAAGGTTACCCCCATTACAATCTTAGCTCTGCCAGGGCACTGTCCTTGGCCAGCTGTTGTCGGCACAGTCAGTTGCTAACAAAACAGGGAAGTTAAAATCAAAATGGTCCTCCCCACCATAACCTTGACCAATGCACATTTTTGTTGGTTTTTCTGGGTGCCTCTGTTGGGGCAATTCCAGGCAGAGCAGAATGAGAATGGTCGCGCCCTGTCTGCATGCAGAATTTAGCAGCACTTGCTTCCTTGAATGGCTTATGAGGGGATGGGTCACACCTGTTCTCTCCAGATCTCGGGAGGGCGGAGGCAGGAGCCTTGTCTATAAAAACCCGCCCTGGCCCATTCATTCACCAGCCGGACTTTGGTCGGAGCGATGGAGCCAGCTGGGTTTGGCCAAGAAAGGACCAGGAGAGGCTGGATCATGGGGCATCTCTGCTCCCTCCTGGCCACAGCATTGCTGGCAATGAGCCTGGTGCAGGGTGAGGGTGGGGTGGAGTGGAGATGGGAGACGGGGACCTTTCTTTCTTTCTTTCTTTCTTTCTTTCTTTCTTTCCCACTGAGTGACAGAATGAAGACAGGACGTGTTAAAGTTTTACCGAGATGGCTTGTGTTAAATTATTTAATTGGCCACTTTTATATTTAAATGACCTTGTCCCCAGTCCCATGATATTTTTAACTTAGCCTCCATGGTAGCCTGAACCCCCAGTAATCCCAGCCCTGCCTGCTCTTTATTCACTCCCTAAGCGCTTGCAACACAGACTTCCCCAAACTCACCCAGCCACATGCTAGCAGGGACATTATATCTATGTCCGATCGTGCACACTGAAAGGGCCTCGTGGGGTCTCTGAGGCTCAGCTGATTGTCAAATTATTGTGAGATGTTTATGTGGGGAATGAGTTTAGAGCTAAGTGACATAGGATATTGTGTTCCTAACCTGATGTGGCGTCTGAAAACTGGACGCCCATGGAGACAGCCTCTGGGTACTGTCAGCTTGAGGTGCAGGCTGGAGATTCACAAAGGCAAATGAACCTGCAGAGAGTTGGGGGTGAGGTCTCAGGAATGGTAGATCCCAGTTTTATGGGCTGGACAAGGGCTGGAAGAACTAACCATTGGGTGAGAAACACCCTATCAGACAGGACAGCACCTTGCTAACAGGTACAGACACAAACTGTGTTTTTTAATTCTACCAGTAACCTCATGTTTCCACATCCTGCCATTGCCTTCAGTTTGTCTCTCTCCCTCACCCTGTGTTAAAACAACTTCACTCTGGTTTTACTGTAGACAGGCCTGTGACATACCCAGGGCACAATCCAGACCAATGAGTAGCTGTGTCACCCTTGCCCTGTAACCTGGGGTGCCCATTACGATGCCTTGCTGCTGTAGCCTCCAGTCTGGACTGCTCACAAACAGCCTCCAACTTGCAGGTCACTCCCAGCTAGGTCTGTGTGTGGGCTGCAGCCACCCAGCCACACCGGGGTTCTTACCAGCCTTAAAGAGTCCCATAGGGTGACCCCAACATACCCGCAGCCACAGATTTCCCCCAGAAATGTATGTTCTGGGCTGCCCAGCCCTCTCCTGGAAAGTGCAAACACACTAAGTCTGTTATACCTTTAAGGGAATACTGTGCTGTGACTGTGTGTACCAGACCCTGCGGAAGGCCTCACAGTCCTACCCCCACCCCAGCCCAGGGATGGGCAGTAGAGGTGAATCTATGGGTGGGGAGACAGAGGTTGGGGAGGGAAGACAGGATAGAGGTTATGTGCCAGGCAACCAGGAACCAGGACTCCTGGATTCTAGCCCTGCGTGTGGGAAGGGAGTGGCGTCTAATGGGTTAGAGCAGGGGGGCTGGGAGCCAGGACTCCTGGGTTCTCTCTCCAGCTCTGGGAGGGGAGTGGGGTCTAGTGGGCTAGAGCAGGGGAGGCTGGGAACCAGGACTCCTGGGTTCTCTCTCCAACTCTGGGAGGGGAGTGGGATCCTTATTGTACATAAACGGGGGAGCGTGGGGCACTGAGGCAGGCAGTTGGCTATGACAGTCAGGCCAGGACATACTCAAATTTTTGAACACAAAGAGAGCGATTGCTCTGCCCCAAGTGAGCACTCCAATTTGGTTTTTCAAACCATTGTCCGGGCAGTCAGATAGCATCGCGGACCTAAACTGGATGCACTGCGAGTAACAGAAAAAGCCCTGAATCCCGCGATACTTTTGATTTTCCTGGATTGTGCCCTGAGAGTTCAGCACACACACAGTGACACACAGAGTCATTTGCACTCGTCACAATGGCAGTCTCTGATATCGAGAAGAGCGCCAGCTTGGACACCAGAGGTTTGGGATCTGATGCTATGGGTGAGACTCAGTGCTACAGCACTGCGTCCAAAGACGAAATAAAAGTTTCTTAAAGATTTCAACGTCTATGGTGATAAAGGTCACGGCCAAGACTCCCTTCAGTGCGCGTGAAACGAAGAAATTAGACAGGGTTACCAGAAAGCCAGAGAAGCAAAACGGAAGGTCAGGCTCGAGCCGAAAACATGCCGTTGCTGGAATACTGGCATATTGGGTCAAGCGCTAACCAGTCGGCGCCACCCTGTCACAGTGGATCAACGTTGGGATTCGAAATATAGTGTTCTGAGGAGTGCCGAGGGGGAGATGAGACGAATTTAGGATGAGAGATGTAGTGGAACACAGCAGTCCCGTAAACCCACAAGCAGATCTTTTGGACCAGAATCACAGTCCCTGCAAGCCAAGCAGAGCCCAGACATGAAGCCTGGAAGCGACCCCTCGGTAAGTGTCCCTTCATTCTACAAACGGATAAACAAGACGCTGTTGGGTAGATGCATGACTACCAGGGTTTTGCTGCGTGCCAGCCCTTACTTACAGCAATTTCATTAAATGTCTGGGGATGGAGTGGAAATCCTCCAACTTAATGTCTGATCGATCTGGACGGAATTCAAAAACCTGTGCTTATGAGACATTTTGCCAAGACACCTTCTCGTTCCCATATTAGGAGACTTTGCAACGCCTTGCATTTGCAAGAATTTGTACTGCAGGCATGAAGGCATTTGCACGTAGGCATCTGCTAACAAACGATGCTCCTCTTGCGTGCCTATTGTCCGGAAGAAGATATTCATCATTGTTACATTGTTACAGAACATAGGTGTAAACAGGGGCAACATGGCATTTTCTACTGGCAGAGCGGGGAGAGGAGTGGATAGCGACGAGTTTCGCGTCTGGCAAAGCAGTAATCTCCCGCGATCCAGCAACCGCGATGCGGGGGTGATGTAGAGGTGTCACAGTGATCGTTAGGATATAGAAGCCCTGCTGTTGGTGGATTGGAAAGAGGGGGTTTGGGCTTTGCAGTCCCTCTTAACAGGCAGCATGCATCATATAGATCACTGTGTATCATACGGCGAGAGGTAAGTCACAATTTTTACAGCCTATCACTTACCATCGCCGCGTGGACGTTGCTTTGGCGCTAACTCGTGGTGTTGTGTTGCTACCTACACAGACGACTGATATTTAAACGCTACAAATGCGACCTTGGATATAGAATCACATGTGCTCTGTAAGGTGTATTGTTCTATGTGAAAGATACTATCATTGCTCTGTAAAAGTTATCTTTCCACGTACTTCATCCCCTGGTTTGCCTCTCCCATGCAGCGCCATTATCTCAGAAGTCCTATGCCATCACGAGGTGTGCTGTGAGACGGCGGAGAAGCAGAGCGCGAGATGAATGTTCCAGGAATATTGAGTAGTAACACGCATGAGAGGGATAAAACAGAATGATGTGGAAGATGTGGTAGCAAAGTACAGGAAAGATCCAGTGAACGATCTGAGACGGTAGCAGGAAGCCCAGCGTTGAGAGAAGAAACCGTGGATCTGCTGCGTTCTCAACTGAAATCCTCCAACCGTGGTGGCGCTTCAGGAAGAGCAGCACAGTAGCAAGTGCCACTGCAGCCCCTGTATAACCTCCCTGCCAGTCCCTACTCCCCTCTCACCACCACTTAAGACCGCGTGGTGAAAGCTTCGCACCCGCCTACCTCCTCCACACCCCTGCGTTCAAGAAAGGCTGTAATTCGCTCACATGTGCTAGTACCTTTCCCTCCCCCCTCCTTCCAAAGCACAGCAATCAGGGACACCTCCTAATTCTCTGCCTTTTGGTGTTCTGTTCTTGTAATCAGCAATACAACGAAAGGGGAGGTGGGTTGCTTACAGGGAAATCAGTAAGGCAAACTCATTTTTTAACAGATGATATTACTTTAATGAATATAAATGTTTTTAAACGATACAGAATGAATTTTTCCTTCCCAACCTCGTTAATGAAAGGGGGGTGGGTTGCTTACACTGATAAGTCCATTCAGGCGGAGGTTATCAAGGGAACAACAGTCACACCGTACCCTGGCCCGTGCGAAACTCGTTTTCAAGCTCTCTGCTGCGCAGCGCTCCAGGCTCTTCTAATCGCCTGGTCTCTGCGCCCGTATCAGCGCCAGGGTGATTTGCTCAGCTCCCACCCAGCCATAAATGGTCTCCCCCTGTCTCCCAAAGATTTGGGAGCACACAGCAGCAGCAATAGAACGGACTTTTGGCTGAGCTGCAGCGATAAGTAATGATCGCAGCGCCCTTTAAACGGCCAAATCACATTCTACCACCACGGCACTGGCTCAGCCTGTATTGACAGCTCCTTGACACTGTCCAGGCTGCCAGGTATGGCTTCGATGAGCTGCCATCAAGGGTGGCTGGGTCCCAGGATAACATAGCATTTGAACATTCCAACGGTTATTTCTGGTCTGGGAAGTATTCCCTTGCTGCAGCCGTTAAACAGACTATGCTCCTGAAGATGCAGCTCATGACCTTCCTGGCATCCCACGTGATGTGGTGAAAGTCCTTGTGATCCACCAGTTTGCCAGCACCATGAAAATACCCCTTGCGGTTCCCGTACGGGTCCCTGGTTCTGGGCCAAGATAGGGTATGGGTTCCATCTATGCCCACCCATTCGGAAACCCATTGCAGCAAGCCATCCACTATCACCTGCCACGTTTCCCAGTCACCAACCTTCGTAGCAGCAGCTTAACGATTGCTTTGGCTACTTGCATCACTGCAGCCCCACAGTAGATATGCACTCCAAATGTATTCCGACTGACGGTAGCTTTCGGCTTGCAGCTTCCAGAGGGCTATTGCACTCGCTTCTCCACTGTGAGGGCGCTCTCATGTTTGTATTACGGCGTTTCAGGGCAGGGAAAGCATGTCACAAAGTCTAAGAAGTGCTCTTACGCATGCGAAAGTTTCGCAGCCACTGCGATCGTCCACACCGTCAACATGCGCCACCAGTCTGTGCTTGTTTCCCGTGCCCAAATTCGCGTTCAAATGGGTAGTAGATGCCCCAATAGCAGTAGCCCAAAACGCTGGGGCCAGCGTTATGGAGAATTCTGCCCCATCTCGTCATCAGCTGTCCTCGCGCTCAGCAGCTGCCTCCTCCTCTCCTCTGCCTTTGCAGTTCATTGTTCAGTATAGTCAGCACGAGAGTACCGAGTGTTTGACAACGGTCAGGATACCGTTTGTGATCTCAGGGTCCATGATTGCTGTGCTATGCGTTTGCTCAATGCACTCCGCGAAAAACGCGCCAAAGGTTGTCTGCTGCCCTCACAAGGGAGGGTGAGGCTGTACCCAGCCACACCCGGGCATGTTTTCTGGCCATCAGCACTGTGCTCTAACACGGAAGTGGGAATATGGGATACTGAGGACACTACCCACAGTGCACCGCTCCTGAAATCGATGAGCCTTGGACCATGGAACAAGCAAC
>NC_133771.1:190155396-190158681 GCF_003597395.2 Chelonoidis abingdonii | reverse complement strand
CAAGCAATCGATTTTGTGATCGCATTGTGGACGCGCAAAACCGATTTTATAACATCGGTTTCGTAATATCGGTTTAAACTACTTCGAAATAATCGTGCAGTGTAGACGTAGCCTTAGTTACAGCAATCCATAACATTTAATTGGGGGAAGATATGCACTGTAAACTTTTATTTACTCAGCTACTGTAAATTTTGCTGGATGTGTGCCACTTCTATCCTTTTAAAGCAAAGACATTCTAAATATTGCAAAGAAACACATGCTGCACTTGCAGCACAGGCTAACATAGGGTTACTCTACACAGAGTGCTACAAACTAAAGCAAAATAATCACACCAGTACAAACCCTTTCTGTAGATGTACTTGAAGTTAAATTGGTAATTTACTGAATTAAGCTGAATTGATATAAGCAAGATTTAAACCAACTGAAGTGTATCTACATTCTGAGTTTACACTAATGCAGCTAACTTGATTGAGTTACCCCGCTGCAAGATTTCTACTATAGACAAGCCCATAGTCTGAGATTTAATATTTCAAAACAAGAAGCCTTCACAAAATGGAGAAATAAAAAGCTACCTAATACTGCATATCCTGGTTGTTTCTTCACTAGGCTTATCAACATGAAGGTCAGATTACATCACCTGTAAGCAGGATGAGTGTGTAGTGCCTTACTCTGAATAGTCACATGGATTTCAGCAGTCCTATTCTGAGTAAGGTACGATTCAACCTGATTAAGGTTGACAGTCTGGCCTCATGTATTTCCTAGTTTAAAAAAAGCCTTAGAGATGCCAAGAGATAGTAATTAATATTTACAGTACTTGAAAAATAGACTTGATTTTTATTGCCTTCTAACTTCTCCTCTTTTAGAGGTTAGAAGTAAGAGGGATAGTCTGTGGTTACTGTATACTTTATAATTTTGTCAGGTGCTCAGACACCATGGATGTGGGTGCTATACAAGAACCTAGATAAAAGGAGACTCTGGAGATCTGGATTTGGTGCTCAGTTCTGCTACAGACTTCCTCTGTGACCTTGAGCAAGTCACTTAAGCCTTTGGGACTCATCATTTCCCAATCATAAGAGTGTAGAGTGAACCCTCTTCAGGATCTCCCCCATCCCACAAGGAGCATGAGTTGACCACCTCCACAGAACCATCCCCTGTGGACTCAGACCCAGACAAGAGCCCTCTGGTAAGGAGGAAGGCTGCAGGCATGAGAAATACTGGCAGAAAGTGAATGCCGCTTGAAGTTACACTAGGGAACCTCTGGGGGATGGACAATTTCTCAAAGGCAGCAGCTTTCAAGGGAACAAATCCCACCCCAATAGAATGACTGGGGAGTGGACAATGTTCATCAACTTCCTTCAGTGGGTATATCCATAGGAGACGGTGAATAGGCCTCTATGTCCCAGATTCTCCAGGTGTAAGATGCTAGTAAGATTGCTGTCCTATCACACCAGTCTGTGTATGGACCAATTCACTAGTACCAGGAAATTTGGTCAGATGGAAGGTGCTAAATAGGTGCAAAGTCTATCATTGTAATTAATAGATCATCTGTGTCTTCCACAAAAGTTTGTCATTCGCCTTGAGTCCCACTGCAAAGCCACAAATCCGTCCATTGCATGTTCATATAAATGTTCAAACTAAAGGGTCTCCAGGGGACTCTCTTTACCTATAACAGAACAAGTGGAAAGGTTACTGGTGGGTCAAGACATTTCTTTATATCACAAAGTGACTGGACAGGAGGTTTCAAACACTGAAGACACTTAATTATTCCTGTATTTCCAAAGAAGCACATGGGCCTTCAGCTTTCCAAATACACCTCAACTTCGATATAACGCTGTTCTTGGGAGCCAAAAAATCTTATAGGTGAAACCGTGTTAGATTGAACTTGCTTTGTTCTGCTGGAGTGCGCACCCCCCCACCCCCGAGCACTACTTTACCATGTTATATTGAAATTCATGTTGTATCGGGTGGCGTTATATCAAGTAGCAGTGTACCTATAAACAGCTTGACATTTCCAGATGCTGAGGCAAAGTCAGCATGAATTGAAGGCACTCAATTCCTGGTAGTATTAAGTCCAAAGTTAATGCATTAAAACAACATACAGCATCCTGACTGTACAAGGCAAGAGTGGCAAAACTGGGAGATTAACCTCCCATTGTTCTTCAGTTTTAATAATTGTAGGAATGGAATTTGTTGTTTCAGTTTAGTAATCTTGGATAATTCGGGACTCTGCCATGTAATGCTGAATATGCAAGAGACTCAGAAATCAATGAAGGCTGTAAAAAATTAAGTGAATTATTTAGAAGTCTCTTTAATAGAGCATTTATCTCATACATTTTTTTTTGGTTCTTTTTATCCAATAAGAATAAGCAAATACTTTACACGAGTTAATTATTTTAAACCACATGTGGGTACTCTCTGTATATTTCTGAGGCTAAAAAGCTAATTAGCTTTAATATTGCACTGTTGTTATTTAGTGCTTGATATTAAAGCTGCTGATTTATTTCCTCCTAAGGCTAAGGCTAAAAAAGCCCTCTTTTTGCCAGTATAAGCTGCATCTACACTAGGAGAGTTTGTTGATCCAGCTTTACTGGTGCAGCTATGCTGGTAACATTTTCTATTGTAATCTAGGCTTCTGAAAAAATGCTAGAACTTCAGGTCAGCTTTTCAAGAGAGCTCAGTACCCAACAGCTCCCATTACTATCAGGGGCAGCTGCTGGGTGCCTAAATGGCAACTGAGTTTATTTGAAAACGTGATCCTTAAGACACTCGCAATGCCAAAATACATAAAATAAAACTATAGACCCAGATTCTCCTGGCCTTTGCACAGGTAAACAGGGACGGTGGAGGGAGAAGAGGATAGAAAAAGATGAAAGGAACCTTTCTCCCTCCACACCCTGTGTAAGACTCAATCATTTCCTAAGGGAAGTATAGGACTGCTCCCAGGTCTCACACTTCCACAAGGGAGGCAGAGAAAAAGCAGAGCAGGTGAACTAGGGGAGCACCAAACCCCTAATAGTGCAGCCTGCACCCTCCCTGGGCACCAACAGACTTGGAAAGGGATCGCATTTTCCCTTTGAATTATTTATGAAGTCTCTTTAAATAGAATTTATCTCAATACATTTTTTTTGGTTTTTTTATCTCAATAAGAATAAGCAAATACTTTACCACGAGTTAATTATTTTTAAACCACAGTAGTGGGTACTCTCTGTATCTTTCTGAGGCTAAAAAGCTAATTAGCTTTAATATTGCACTGTTGTTAATTTAGTGCTTGATTTAGATCTGCTA
>NC_133771.1:190103440-190153696 GCF_003597395.2 Chelonoidis abingdonii | reverse complement strand
ATCTAATATCAAAGCACTAAATACAACAGTGCAATATTAAAGCTAATTAGCTTTTAGCCTCAGAAATATAACAGAGAGGACCCACATGTGGTTTAAAATAATTAACTCGTGTAAAGTATTTGCTTATTCTTATTGATAAAAAAACAAAAAATGTATGAGATAATGCTCTATTAGAGACTTTCATAAATAAATTCACACTGCTGATTTATTTCCTCCTAAGGCTAAGGCTAAAAAAGCCCTCTTTTTGCCAGTATAAGCTGCATCTACACTAGGAGAGTTTGTTGATCCAGCTTTACTGGTGCAGCTATGCTGGTAACATTTTCTATTGTAATCTAGGCTTCTGAAAAAATGCTAGAACTTCAGGTCAGCTTTTCAAGAGAGCTCAGTACCCAACAGCTCCCATTACTATCAGGGGCAGCTGCTGGGTGCCTAAATGGCAACTGAGTTTATTTGAAAACGTGATCCTTAAGACACTCGCAATGCCAAAATACATAAAATAAAACTATAGACCCAGATTCTCCTGGCCTTTGCACAGGTAAACAGGGACGGTGGAGGGAGAAGAGGATAGAAAAAGATGAAAGGAACCTTTCTCCCTCCACACCCTGTGTAAGACTCAATCATTTCCTAAGGGAAGTATAGGACTGCTCCCAGGTCTCACACTTCCACAAGGGAGGCAGAGAAAAAGCAGAGCAGGTGAACTAGGGGAGCACCAAACCCCTAATAGTGCAGCCTGCACCCTCCCTGGGCACCAACAGACTTGGAAAGGGATCGCATTTTCCCTTTCCAAGTTCCAGGTGGGATAGAACAGTTTCCTAGTGTCCTCTTCTGAGAGCTGTGCGTTAAATATACAGCACAATCTTACTAGTACAATGCCAAACAAAACTAAAAGCACTTGTTTAGATGATTTAAGTGCTGAAAGCTGGATGTCTCTGCCTGAGTAGTGGCAGGGCACTGAGCACATATTTCTAAAGTAAAATATTTTTTTGTATTTTCATAGTGCATTTTGAATTATGACAATTCAGATATTTAACTCAGCAATTTTAGTTAGCCTGGCCCTCCTACAGGACAGTGAACATTATTAGCATTATTTGTATTCCCATAGCCCCTAGAAACCCTAGTCATGGATCAGGACCTCATTGTGCTAGGCACTGCACAAGCAAAACAAAAAGAAGGTTGCTAGCCCAAGGTTGCATTGCCAAAACTCTTATCATTTTGTGTGGTGTCCATTGCTGTAATATCAGAGCAGTTTATGTATCTTGTAGCATCAACTTGGCCGGGTAGCTGATGTCTTAAGCTAGACGTAGTTTTGTTATCTGTATAGCTCTTTATACTGTAAGCCTGTACAAATAACATCATTTTAAGGTCCAGCACGATGGAGAAAAAAAAATACAGAAGTGTGACACCTTGCTGTATTGTACTGTGCCATGTTATGCTTGAAACTTTCACGAATGATCAGGTCTGGTTCTGAGCACGAATATGTAACAGGGTTGCCTGCAACAGCAGGGGAGTGCAGTCAGTTAGAAGATTCCTTCCAGTCCTGTGTCCTGGTGATTCTAGTCTCCTTTATGCCAGTGTAACCATGAATAATTGTAATGGTGTCAATAGAGTTGTACCGATGTAAACTAGATGCAAGTGAAGTCAGACTGCAGCCATCTGACTACTATGGAGTTATTCCAGATTTACATCTGTGGCATTATCTAAGGAGATCTTAACTGAGGTGTTCTTAACAGTGTTGCCAACTTGAAATTTTACTGAGAGTTTTGCAACATGTGATTTTTTTTTAAAATTTTATTTTCAAGCCCCAACTGCTGGAATAAGGTTATTAGCTGAAAATTTCAGCTTTTGTTTAAAAAAAATAGCCAGGGCTTGTCTACACTAAAACATTTTGCTGCTCTACCTATATTGGTATAGTTAAAGTAAGGAGACACACAATGTGGACACAATTATCCAGTATAAGAGTGCTTACATGGGTATAGCTTATTCCCATACAGGAAGCAAAATAAGTTGTATCCATACAAGGCACATTTATACAGCTATAAGTGTATCCACACCGGGCTTATATGGGTATAACTATATCAGAAAACAAAGTCACACCCTTAATTGACATCATTATACCAGTATAGCTTTTTGAGTGCAGGCCAGATCTACATTTCTAGCTATCTGTAGAGAAGCGGACACATCACGGGATATGGCAGAGCAGTTTCTTCTCAGTTAGCACCCCATAGACCTCTTTCAGCAGCCCTGTGGTGGTACACCTCTTCCAATAATTCAGCTTTCTGGCCAACTCACTTGCAGCCCCTCCCCAGCTTTCCAGGGTAACAAAGTCACACCAACAAATAATTCAGTGACTTAGTGTCACAACTTTGGCCCCTGGCTCTGGTTTCAGTGGTCCTCTTTATCTTCCAAGGCTGCATGGCCTCTTGAGGTTCACCCTTTTTATGGGGCTCACAGCATTCCCACCCTATAAAGTCCACGGACAAATCTCAAATGATAATATAAGCTTAAACCCTTCACAGGCTCAAACTTTCATCCTCTTCAGTTTCTCCTATGCTCCATTCCTCAGGTTTCATCCCTGGAAATCCAAGCCTTGCCCTTTCATCAGGGTTCACCACCAAAGCTTATTCCACGCCAACAGCTTCTCCATATCTCTCCTGGATCTACTGTCAAGAAAGAGACAAAAACATTAGTTCTCTGAAGCCCCCTTCTACTCTGGCGTTCCTCATTTCATAGTAACTACCTGGCTCATCCCTGAGCTGGGACTCATCTTTAAGTGGGCTTAGCCTAACCTCCAAATAACTGAGCTTGCCAGCTACAGTTAACTCTTCAAGAGCCGGTGTGAGATACACTCTCCATCATACCATATAGTTGCAGAGAAAAGCTTGAAAATATGAACCCTAAACATTTCAATACCAGGAATTCAATCAAAAAGACCAACATTTATTATTTTGTGAATCTCATGATTTAAGATAACCTCACGATTTTGAGTTTGACTCCTGAGTTTGAATGCTTGGAAATGGCAATACAGCAATATCAGGGAGACTTCAAGGGACAGTGTGAACTTAAATATAAAATTTTGTACAAACAGGCTTTATTGTGGAATATTCTACAATTGGTTTTAAAATTACAATGAAAGCAATGAAAGCAATTAGCAGAACAAAAAAGTCACATGCAGTGTCTGAAACCCAAACATTGCAGCACCAAGACCTTGAAAGTGAAACAGTCCATTCTTCTAAACAAATATGAAATAGATGTCCTTGACTGCCATTCTTCAACCTGAGAGAAAAGGTGGGTGAGGCAATATCTTTTCTTGGACCAACTTCTGTTGGTGAGAGAGACAAGCTTGCAAGCTTATAGGGAAGAAGCTCTATGCAGGCATGGACCATTTCTCCTTGAGTTAATATGGTGCTTAGAATATGGCTTTTGCTAAAAAAATAAAAATAAAGCTAATATATGACTCACAAACTCACTTTCAGACAGTACAGAAGTGCAATAAGATCATACTATGACCTTCAGTCTTGAAGGATCAACTGCAGTATCTTTATAATTCTGTATGAGTTGGTACTTAAGCATTAGGACTATAATTCTTTTTTCAAGAACAATAATGTGTTCTCATTCTTTTTGTGTCTGCTTTCAATACCCTTAAAAAAAACCCTGATTTTAATATATGCTATTATTCTATGTGTTATTCCAAAACTATGATATCACTCAGTATTCAGCTAGTGGTTATCTGGTATGGCCTCTTCCAATTGAGAACATTTCTGAGTAATTGCTCCTAAAACACTTAAGATCTCTACATTATGGTATTTTTTCCCCCCAAGACACTTTAGATATGAATCACTTCTACTTACTTCTTTGGCCTTGAGTTTCAATATGGCGTTACCAATTGTTACAGGCAGTTATTTAGTCAAACACATGAATCGGTGACCATTTATATTTATGAGCTTTTTAAGATCAGAGTCCATGTCTTCAGTCTTTGATGCCTACCACTTTAAACTCCAGAAGAATAAGTGATGGTACTTCAGAATGTTTTATTTTGCATCCAACCTTTATAGCGACTTGCAAAATTGTGGAGACAAGGGGAATCACTCCATAGATAATGTGGCAACTGAACTTCCATTTTAAACCCAATTGTACCCCAGTTACAAGGGAGCTTTGCTTACTGAGAAAGGATGTCAGGATCTAGCACAATATTTCCAGCAATTTCCATTGATGACACTTTTAGTCTTGACCAAATCCAGGAACTCATCAGTTTTTATCATCCAGCTGGATACCAGGGACTTCTGTATGAGGTATGAAAGGAAAGTAGACTTGCAGGCCAGCAATGCATTGCAGGTTGCTAACGGGCCTCCCCAGCCCAGAAAGTCTTTCAGGCCCTCCCTCCAGGGCATAGTTTTATTCTTCAAAATAAAACTTAGACAAAACAAAGCAGTTCCTTTTCAGTATAGACTACAGCTCTCAGAAACTTTCCCCCTTTCCTCGCTCTATGCTGAAACCTTCCTTTCAACCCCCTGGCTCAGGACCCATCTTCCTCCCTCCATTTGAGCTCACTCAGCCCTATATAAAAAACATATGGCCCCTTCCAAACTCTCAGTTTGGTAAAGGAACTGTACTAGCAGGCCCCCTGTCCCCTGGCCCTTAACGGACTGGCCACCCTTTTACATGCATATTAACCATTTTTTTAAACTTTGGACTTTAGTTTAAAGGTGGGACCAAGTTTCAAAGTCTGGACTCAAATTTCCCTTAAAGCAAGGAGTGTTTGATTTCAAAGTTTCAATTTGGGTCATCTTTAATTTTTTTGAGGGAGGCTATGGGTTATGTTACCTGGCCCATTTCACCCATTCCTATCTTCAGCCCATTTAGAGATCTGGCAGCACGTGACATGCCAAAAGCTATAAAGTTGTTATAGTTCATAAGACATTTTCAAAATACTGCATATTTATAGGTGATCTAAATGTTGGGGAAATAGCTTCCCCCTCAACTGTACACCTAGAACACTACCACCTCACAATAGTGGGGAGGAGGTGACCAGGACTCTGTGGAGAAAGAAGGGGTTCAGGACTATTTAGACTATTTAGAAAAGCTGGATGGGGCCAGATGCCTTCTATGATGAGATAACTGGCTCTGTCAATGAGGGGAAAGCAGTGGACATGCTGTTCCTTGACTTTAGCAAAGTTTTTGATATGGTCTCCCACAGTATTCTTGCCAGCAAGTTAAAGAAGTATGGGCTGGATGAATGGACTATAAGGTGGATAGAAAGCTGGCTAGATCATCAAGCTCAACGGGTAGTGATCAATGGCTCAATGTCTAGTTAGCAGCCTGTTTCAAGCAGAGTGTCCCAAGGGTCGGTCCTGGGGCCGGTTTTGTTCAATATCTTCATTAATGATCTGGAGGATGTGTGGATTGTCATTTCCTCAGCAAGTTTGCAGGTGACACTAAACTTGGAGAAGTTGGTAGATACGCTGGGGATAGGGGATAGGATACAGAAGTGACCTAGACAACATAGAATTGGGTCCAAAAGAAATCTGATGAGGTTCACGAAGGACAGTGCAGAGTCCTTGCACTATAGGATGCGAAGAATCCCAATGCACTGCTACAGACTAGGGACGCGAGTGGCTAGCAGCGTTCTGCAGGAAAGGGATCTTAGGGTTACAGTGGATCTTGAACAGCTGAATATGAGTCAACAGTGTACCCCTTGTTGCCAAGAGGCTATGAACATTTTGGTGCTATACGTTAGGGGCATTGCCAGGCATATCGAGGCCATGATCATTCCCCCTTTATTCAACTTGGTGAGGCTTCATCTGAGAGTACTATGTCCAGTTTTGGCCCCCCACACTACAAAGAGGATGTGGAAAAATTGGAAAAGTCCAGTGGAGGCAACAAAAATGATTAGGGGGTCTGAGGAGAGGTTGCGAGAGACTGGATTGTTTAGTCTGCAGAAGCGGAGAATGAAGGGGGATTTGATAGGCTGCCTTTCAACTACCTGAAGAGGGTTCCAAATAGGTGGAATGGTCTCGAATGTACCAGATGGCATACAAAGAAAACAGTCTCAAGTTGCAGTGTGGGAGGTTTAGGTGGATTTAGGAAAAACTTTTTCCGTAGGAGGGTGTTGAAGCACAGGAATGGGTTACCTAGGAAGTGATGGAATCGCCTTCCTTAGAGGTTTTCAAGGTGAGGATTGATGAAGCCCTGCCTGGGATGATTTAGTTGAGGATTGGTCCTGCTCTGAGCAGGGGGTTGGACTAGATGACCTCCTGAGGTCCCTTCCAACCCTGATATTCTATGATTCTGATTCTAATACATTCAAGGAAGACAATTATTTTGGCTGGGATTTCCAAGGAGAATAAAAGAGTTAGGGCCAAAATGTTAAAGGTATTTTCGCTCCTGAATATGCAGAAATGCACTGAGTGGAATTTTCAGAAACATCTAGGCACCTAACTCCTATTGATTTCAGTAGGGGTTGGGCACTTAGGCATTTTGAAAATTCCAGTAGGTGCATCTTTAGGTGCTGAAATATCTTTTTAAATCTGGCCCTTAGACATCTGACTTCCGCTTATTCCAATGGGATCTGGGCACTTAACTCCATTAAGCTCTCTTAAAAATGCCAGTTTCAATTGTTATAAAGAATTGTTAAATAATGCATGAGTATGTAAAAGGGTACATAGTCTTTAGGCCAAATACTGCAGACCTTACTTAGACAAAATCAATGGGAGCTTAGTCCGGGTAATGACTGTCATATTTGTTGTAGGCAGTGTTGTTGTACTTATTTTGGTCCCAGGATATTAGAGACAAGGTGAGTGAGGTAACATCTTTTATTGGACCAACTTCTGTTGGTAAGAGAGACAAGATTTTGAGTTTACAAGAGCTCTTCTTCAGGTCTGGGAAATGTACTCAGGCCTTGTCTAAACTACAGAGTTTTGTCAACAAAAGTTATGTCAATGTCCAAAAAGTGCTATGATAACATTGCTATTGCATGTTCACACTACACTCCCTCTGTCAGCAGAGCACATCAACACCTGGTGCTCTAACATTGATGATAAGAGGAGTGCCCTGGGGTTAAGTATCCCACAGTGCTACTCGCCACCTTCTGCTGCTAAGACTTGTGGATTGGCAGAGTGGATCACAGCACATCATGGGTGTGGGCTCCATGTCCCATGATGCATTGTTTTCCATCCGAGCACTCTGTGATCTTCCTACTGCAGTTCGTTGCATTTTTCAATAGTCTCTGTTTACTGTGTGCCCACCATCTCTGTGTGAAAGGATGGATCCCACATGGCTCTCTACTGCTTTGTTAACTGTCATTAACACAGAGCATATTGCAGTGCAGTTAATCATGCAGACCACCTTGTGGTGATGCATATTTCTATCCAGCAATCTGCCATGCTTCATTAAATACATCAACAGAAAGGGATATGTCTCCGTGGTATTGCAGGTGCTTGTGATTGTTTCACTGCCATCAACATGGGGTGGTCTGGGAAGGTGCATGACTCATGCATCTTCAGGAACATTGGTCTATACAGAATTCTGCAAGCAGAGACTTTGTTTACAGATCAGAAGATTCCAATGGGAGATGTTGAAATGCCCAAAGTGATCCTGGGAGATCCAGTGTACCCCTTACTTCCATAGTTCATAAAGCCTTACATGGGAAACCTGGACAGCGTTTCAACAGTAGGCTGAGTATGTGCAGGATAACTGTGGAATGTGCATTTGGCAGATTAAAGGTGCACTGGCACTGCCTTTATAGCAGGTTAGACTTCAATGAGAAAACTATTCCCATGGTCAGAGTACCTTCTGTGCATTGCATAATATTTGTGAACATAAGAGAGAAAGGTTTGCTCAGGGGTGAACTGGTGCAGCAGATAGCTGGACAGCTGATCTGAGCAGCCTGATACCAAGGCTATTAGAGGGGCACAACAGGGGTTAATTCGAATCAGAGAGGCTTTGAGGCAACATTTTGAAAATGAGAACCAGTGATGCATATTTCTATGCAGCAATCTGCCATGCTTCATTAAATTGATGTTTGTTAGGAAGCACTTGTGATGATTCATGGACATAAGAACATAAAAACGGTCATACTGGGTCAGACCAAAGGTCCATCTAGCCCAGTATACTGTCTTTCAGCAGTGGCCAATGCCAGGTACCCCAGAGGGAATGAACAGAACAGGTAATAATCAAGTGATCCATCCCATTGCCCATTCCCAGCTTCTGGCAAACAGAGGCTGGGGACACCATCCCTGCTCATCCTGGCTAATAGCCATTGATGGACCTATCCTCCATGAAATTATCTAGTTCTTTTCTGAACCCTTTTATAGTCTTGGCTTTCACAACATCCTCTTGCAAGGAGTTCCACAGGTTGATTGAGCATTGTGTGAAAAAATATTTCCTTTTATTTTAAACCTGCTGTCTATTAATTTCACTTGACTAGTTCTTGTGTTGTGAGGAGTAAATAACAAGTCCTTATTTACTTTCTCCACACCAGTCATGATTTTATGGACCTCTATCGTATCTCCCCTTACTCATCTCTTTTCCAAGCTGAAAAGTCTGAGTCTTACTAATCTCTCATCATATGGCAGCCATTCCATACTCCTAATAATTTTTGTTGCTCTTTTCTGAACCTTTTCCAATTTCAATATCTTTTTGAGATGGGATAACTACATCTAGGTATTGGAAGCTGTCTGAATGGGTGGAGTGAATGGGGAACCAAGAAGTTCTGGAAAGTTGAAAGGAATGTGTAGAAGGAGTTTGGGGAGGGCCTGGAAAACAGTTCTGTGTGGGCTGTAGGTGGGTGGGAGGGGTACATTCATCTGTTCTGACTGCAGCATGAATAGGGACTTCAGCATCTCTGTTTGCTCCTCCATTACTTTTTTTATCATCTGCTCAGTTGTCTTTTGAACCATTTCCAGATTTTCTTTTCTGTCCCACCTGTCTATTTCTCTCCACCGCCAGTGTTCCCTTTTTTCTACATCAGAGAATTGCAGCGCCTCCATGTCATCCTTGCTCGGTCTTGGTCACTTTCTTATCTGGCAGGGTGCTCTGCCAGTGTGTAGGGGGTTCCCCTGAAGGCCACATCTGCAGAAACACAAGGTACAATACACAGAAGCATGATTGTTAGTTCATGCACAGCGGTGAATCATTACAGTAAAATTCACCTCTTGTAACATACCAAGCACTTTCTCACTGACCCTTGGCAAGCACATATCTCAGCAAACACCCTAAGCATGGTGAGTTCAGCCTGGGAGGGAGGTGGGGGGCATTCAGGCAGGGGTAAAGAGTGATGGTGGTGATTCAAGGATTGCAGTGAAAATGACTAGGGACAATATTGTAAGTTCTGCCACCATTTTCCACAGGCAGGGGTCATTGAAGCTAATATTTCAGTCCTGAGGGTAAACAAAGATGCAAGGGTGTATCTACTGCATGCTTGTGGCTTCAGACCCAGGCCCTATGCTGCTTGTCTGTGTGCTGCTTTGGTACCTGCACAAGCGCTTGCAGAATGGTGCAGGAAAGTGTCCTTCATCAGGGGAAAGAACGAAGCAGCTCTGCCAAAAGACCTTTGGCAGAGGTTTGGCAAGTACCTCCAGGAAAGTTTCCTAGAGATTTCTCTGGAGGATTCCCATAAAATCTCAGTGTGCATTAACACACTGTTCCTTTCCACTGCATAGCTGCACAAGGGAACGTCCAGCACACACAAATACAGCTAGTCTTTTAAATTTCTATTCCTTCACTCACTTCTGCACTACACAAAGCATAGGACAGCTCTGCTTCATATAACTGAGCAGCATCAACGTATAACTGAGCAGCATCAGCTTAAAAAAATCACTTACCAGGTGGTCTCCTTTCTTGCTTCTTGGTGGCTGGAAAGGGACTGCTGGAATTGGTTTGGATATCTCTGGAGTGGAGAAGAGTTCTTGACTCGCTGCCCCAACTGGTAACCCTGCAATGGGCTCCACATCTCCTCTAACTCCATCTCCTTTTCCACAATTTTTGTCCTCTGGGTTAAGTTGACTTGCCTCTGCCTGCAGCCCCACCAAAGTATCCATGGGGCTCTTAGCAGTGGAGGTGGGGTCACCGCTGAGTATAGTGTCCAGCTCCTTATAGAAATGGCAGGTTTTTGGTGTAGCTCTGGAGAGATGGTTTGCCTCCTTTGACTTCTGGTACACCTGCCTCAGCTCCTTTATCTTTGCTCTGCACTGCACCATAACCAGATCACAGCCCTTTTCAGACAAGACACAAAAAATCTGCCCATAAGTATCAAAATTCCTATGGCTGGAACGCTGCTGAGACTGCACAGCCTCCTCTCCCCAAATACTGAGCTGACCCAGCAGCTCCACAGTACTTCAAGTGAGAGAGCGTCTGCTGTGTGCAGCCACCATTGTCAGCTGGGAAGATGTGACGTGAGCTGTCCATGCTGAACAAACAGGAAGTGGAGTTAGAAACATTCCCGTGGCTTCAAAAGGGGAGGGGCGGATGGTTGTTTACCTGGGTGCAGGGCAACAGAGTTGGTTGACTAGAGCCAACAGGATGAGCATTGTGGGATACCTCCTGGAGGTCATTTACAGCAATAAAATCAAGCGCAGTGTCTACACTGACACTTTGTCACTAAAACTTTGCCACAGAAAGCTCAATGCTTCTCATCAAGGTGATTTTATTTTGTCACTGAAACAGGACAGCTTTGTCACTAAAAGTCACATTACAGTGTGTACACCTCCACTATTTTGTCCAAAAAGGCTGAGTTTTGCTGACAAACCTTTGTAGAGTAGAGAAGGCCTCAGAGTGTCACAGCTAAATATAAGGTGGAGCAGGTTGTTTAGTATAAGTACTTAACATATATTTTAAGGGACCATTCAACGTGAAGTGGCTCGTTAACACCCCTCCTGTTAGTGGGGGAAACAAAAGCTGGGGTGGGGGAAAAAGTGGGTAATAGATTGTTGTAATAAGCCATAAATCCTGTGTCTACATGCAGTCCATGATCACTACACTTTCAAATAAACTCACACAGAAAAATGATAAAGTATAAAAACCCCATATCACCTGTGGGAGAACACTTTTCACAAAGTGATCACTCTATATCTGACTTCTCAGCCCTCATCCTCAATGGAAGCTTGCACAACATCTTCAAAAGTTGAGCATGGGAACCTAAATTCATCTTTGCTAGATAATAAAAATCATGGATTGAACAGACAATATATTTACCCACTTAAACTCCCCCGAGCTTTTTGTTTCTTTCCCCGCCTCTAACTGAAGAGGTGAGACCCTGGGTCTGAGCCCTGGTTTAGCATGATTTGTGTATAGATGGAAGGGGGGGTTAGACTTGACCCTGAGTTCAAATCCAAGGCTTACATGAAGTGTGGACATACCCTAGGTCTTCCCCCTCCAGCTCTTGTCCTCAGTCTGTCCCCCTAGCTAATTGTATCTTTGGCTTTACCCTTTCTAGATATTAACATCCTCAGCTCTCTAAGGTCTTACAATCCCAAAAGCTCAATGCTGCTAACTTAGCTGCTCTGACAGTATTTTATGCTTTTAGGGCCAGGTTGGGTGAGTCTCCCCCTCTAACTATCTTCTTTCCCCAACTAGCTCATCAAGAAGGTCAGTGCCAGCAAGGTGAGAAAAAGGCAGAAGATGAGTTATAATGACACTTTCCCTCTTCTCTGATCAGGAGCCTGGGGTGGACAACAGTCCTTAGTGGAGGGGTGTAGGCAAGATCTAAAGAAATAAAACCCAACTTTTCCTCAGACTAAATCCTAAATTCCTGGCAGCTGGCCAGAAAAGCCAGAGATGCATCGGAGAGGCTGACACAAAAAGCCAATGTCTCTGCCAACCAAAAGTTTAAGGGTATGTTACCAGATTTGCCTATTACTTTGGGGTATGCTCATTTATTAGGGTTACTCTTTGGGGGGAGGGTTCTGTAATTCTGTCAATGTATTGCGTGTCTCACTTGTGTTCTCATACGGAGCTCTACTTCTCCCATCAGCAAGTCCCCTCCCAATGGAGTTATCCTGCAGGACCTAGGTTC
The DNA here is from genome assembly GCF_003597395.2 of Chelonoidis abingdonii. Taxonomy (NCBI): domain Eukaryota; kingdom Metazoa; phylum Chordata; order Testudines; family Testudinidae; genus Chelonoidis; species Chelonoidis abingdonii. The sequence goes on along the minus strand of NC_133771.1, from coordinate 190,141,689 downwards.
TCCAGGGCTGGGTTCCTCCAGTCCCAGAATCAGATGAACACACACACATTAACAAAGCATGTCTGACTAGGTTAATAAGCACTCCCAAGCTGACCCCTTATATGTCCCTGGACGCAGCAGGCTTGATTGAGCAGCACTTCCATGCTGTCACTCTTATATCCCCTTGGACTCAGCAGGCTGGGTCCCTATCCCCACTTTCACATTACAATTGTTCTGGTAGTAACCCAGTTGATGAGCAAACCCTACGGGATTTTTTGATGCTACAGGGATCTTTAGCTTAAGTAAGGAGAGAGTTGCTGCAAAGCAAATGGGGAAGAGAGAGAGAGAGGGAAGCAACCAGTTTAACCATAAAAGTTATTTATTGCCAGGTAATAACCATACAAGGGGAGCCAAACAAACAAAACAGTTATAATATTAAATCTAACTTAACTGTGACTACAAAAGTCAGATTTAGAAAACTATAACTGATCAGGTTAGAAAGCTATACCTAGAGTAGAAAAAAACAGAGAGAGAGAGAGTTAGGTTCTCACCACTCCGTGAAGCTTGAACTGGTTGGGGTTCCCAGGTGGTGGTGGTAGCTGAGGGTCCGGAGTGCTGGAGACAGGCAGAGTCCCCAACATGATCAGTCAAGAGAAGATGAAGTCCCAATGGAACTGATGCAGATTTTGGATCCAGGCATCAGAACACTTACTTGAGCATAGGAAAGGGTTTTTGAGGGAAACAACAATGGTTCAAGGAAGCACACTAGATTTGTTAAACTGATGGCTCAAGGGAATATACCAAAGTTGTTTTTGTTCAGGCTAGACAATAGGAACTGATCATTCCTGACTATGGGTGGTGTTCCTTGGAGGGAGCTCACGGTGCAGTTAGGGAGCTTCACTATTTTGGATACCAATAAAGGATTTATTACTAGAATTGGTCTGATAACTATTGAGTTGGGTGTGTGCAGGCATGGGTTCATAGACATCTGGAACAAAGATCCCCCATCATGCAATGCCTCCCTGCTTTTCTGGTCCCAGAGTTCAATGTGATTCTTGCCTTGGAATCTCTATTCTCCATTTTGTATGCTAATGGAAATGCCTCCCTGTCCAATCTCCGATGCAAATGAGGCTAGGTGAGTTGCCATAATCCTGTCACCCTTGTCTGGAGGGGTTTAGGTGTGTCTCCCACTGCCTTTTCATTGCTTTTTGTAACTCTTTCTTCTGATTGGTTTTGGTTCAAGCAGAGGCTGGGGGCAGGAGGCAGTCCTTCATGAGTCAAACAGGCTGTATACTGTGCCCTGGTTCCCCAAGAATAGAGAGCTGATAGGTAACAGTTAGTTGTCCCTGATCTGGCATCCAGTTGTAAAAGGATGTATGTTGTTTATTCACACAGAGAACAGCTGCATAATTGCACCAATAATACCTAAATATGCACAGTCAAAGCTGGCTGGTTAGGTGTGCCTAAATATAGATTCCTGATTCAGAACACAACTAAAAGTAGATGCATTCCAATAAGTAAATACAGAAACATCACTTACACTGTCATCAAAATACAAACATCTTCTATTTTCAAACCCCTATCAACCAAAAACAATCTTACCTCAAGCACAGATTTGACTCTTAAAAGGGAGAAGTTCCAGAAACTCCATAAAGTCTGCTAGAGATTTGTTATCACTACTGATTTTACTCTCAGATACTGGGTAATGGTATAATGGCAGTATAAAACTGTAAAATAGAGACAAAGAGAGAGCTAGAGAGATCTCATTTAGTGTGGCATGCCCGTGGTGAAAGATCAAATGAAGAGCACACTCCTAGCTTCGATATTTGTGCCTGGACAGCAGTAGATTTCACTGAAACCTAAAAGTGCAACTCAAGGTATTTCTACACTGCAATTATAAACCCATGGTTGGCCTGGGCCAGCTGACTTGGGCTCGCAATGTTTGGGCTAAGTGGCTGTTTAATTCAAGCGGAGATGTTTGGGCTCATGCTGAAGCCTGGGCTCTAGGACTCTGTGAGATGAGAGGGTCCCAGAGCTTGGACTGAATCCCAAGACCAAACGTCTGCATCGCAGTTAAATATTCCCTTAGCCTGACCCCCGAGAACCCAAGTCAATTGGCATGGGCTAGCTATAGCTTTCTAATTGCATACCCTCAGCTGGTTGCTAGGAGTGTCTTTGTGAAAGGCTAACACAAGGAAGGACCCTGCCTCTCTCTCTTTCTCTCTCTCACATACACACAGTAGTGGTGTACTGTACCCCAGGGAGTATTGCTCATCTTGTTCAGAAAGATAGAAATGTGACAGAGGAGAGGAGAGATATATGAGATTCCTTTACCTGTCTAAAGCTGATGTAGGAAAAAATATTCCAGAGATTCCAGTCTGAAAAGTGAACACTCCATAATATTCTTGAGGAGCTAAAAAAGACTTAGAGAATAATGACAATGCACAAGGTAACTGCACTGCAGACAACACAGATATTAGACAATCAGCATAGAAGATCCACACAGAGGATAACAGTCTGCTACATGTTACTCTATTAGCTCAAGTGACAAAGGTCTGTGCTCAGGAGCTTGAGATCTGAACTCTGCTGATAACCCAAGCTGGGGGGTCAGTAGGGTTCCACATGATGGCATTTCTGTTTGTTCTGTTTTTTTTTTTTTTTTAAACTTAGGAAATTAGATAACAAACCAACCCAGTGATAAAAATGTTAAGAGTGCAAAGTCAAAGGTAAAATTCCTATCTGATGCTTAGCAAGTCACGTAAATGAAAAGTTTCACAACTGACCCTTATTTATGTGTTTCTTATGTTCTGTGTTAAAGATTGTGATATGAGACACCAGACTTGCAGAAGTGCTGAACACTCACAATTGAAGCTGCATTTTGAACATATAAAGTGCTATGAAATGATAAGTACTCTGAAAAAAAAATCAAGCCCTAGGTGTCGCAGATTGGCCACTGAAAATTAGTGAACATGTGACAATTTTGGCTTTAATGTCTTTAATCCCTAAATTTAATCCCTAAAATTCACCATTTGTAAATCAACTCTTCTCACAGGAATGTTGTGAAGGTACATTTATTAATGTGTGTGAAGCACTGATATACTATGGCCAGAGAACCATAGGACCATCCAGGAGAAAATTAAATAGGTCTGCAGTCAGGAGAGGTTTTGAGGGTGTATAGTAAGCAAGGCCTGGGGACTACACACTGAAAGTTGAGACTAAAAAGATAGCTGCCCTGCAGTGAACACCATGCATCCTGTGCACTGAATGAGGCAGGCGTCTCCTGAAAAAAATAATTGATTTATAAATAAGTAAATGATCCCTTACCAAAAAATCTGACAAAAAAATAATCTGGTTCAATTTAACCTGAAACCATTTTTCAAAAGAGTATTTTCATTTTATAAAAATACTTGAAATATGTTTGTTCTGAATCAGCCAAAACATTTTGGGTCAGTTCAAAACAATTTCTTTCATATTTTTTGTTTCTTAGAGAACCAAAAAGAATGCAAAATATATTTTTTAAATTTTCTGTTTTGATTAAGCTGCTTTCAAGTGTTTTTCACCCTTCCACCTCCATAGTTAAAAAAAAAAAAAAAAAGGCTGAATTTGAAATACCGTTTCATAATGAAATGTTTTTCCAGGTTTTTTTTTCCCTCCAGTAAAAGTGTTTGTTGAATTTGGCCTGAATTTGTAAACAGTTTCAAAGCATCAAAAATGCAATTTTTGATCCCCCAAAAATGTAAAAAAAATAATCACCCAGCACTATTGGTACATCTATTGCTGAATGCATCACAACACAACCTAGTACAAGACCTCAAAGGCAGAACAGGCAGATGAAGCAGGATCATCTCTCAATGGCTGGAAGGGTGGACAAAGGCTGCAACAGAGGAGAAATCCCCAATTGTCTTGGATCTCCTTGCCACCGGACACAGGTGCCTCATCTGTCAAGATTTCTGTGGTTGCTGGTGCACAACAGCTCCCGCACACTAAATTACTCATGTGCAGGCTTCGCTCACAGGAAGAACTTTTTCCTCACCCCTACTCATAAAAGTCCTGCGGTGATGGGCGAGTGGTGATGGGGACAGGTGAAGTGATCACCAGGAGTCCCTAGTCACAGAGGCACATGCAGGTGGTGACCGCAAGATGTGCCCCTGGACTGGAATAGGGGGACATGTTCAGCAGCAGTGGTCATAACTGAGCAGGCCTTTTTAGGAACCCCTCTGCTCACCCCAAATGAGGAAGGGCCTAGAAAAGGTGCCCCAAACATAGGCTATCGCACCATACCTGATTTGATAACTGCATCCAGAGGGTTCACTCCCAATGTGGTCGAAAAACAAAAATGTTTCTTGCAACTTGGAATGTCTGCACCCTACTAGATGAATCAAAAAGTGAAAGACCCAAATGGAGAACAGCAATTGTTGCCCAAGAACTCTTGAGGTACAACAGGCCATCCACGAAGTTTGTGAGAAATCCATCGGCCTTGCTACTTGCCACTATTAGTACTGGTTTGACAACAACGTTGAGATTACAGCCTTTTGGACCAGAAGAGAAAAGCTCTCTGCGACTGGCAAAACCAACTTCTATCCAGTGAGAAGCAGGGATCTTTCCATCAGCTCAAAGCTGAAGTTCAAAGGAGGATCCGAGGATTCAAACATAAATGGTGGAGGACAAAGCAAAAGAAATCCAAATATTTGCTGACAAATATGATACGTGGAGCTTTTTTTGAGAGACAAAGACCCTGTATGGACCAATCTCATGAGGCCTCACACTTCTAAGATCCAAAGATGGTAGTGCCCTTCTTAAAGATAACAAATCCATCAAAGAGTGCTGGAAGGAACAGTACCAAAAGCTTCTAAATCGAGAATCAACTATGACTGATGGTGTTTGGGAAACTCTTGCCAACCAACCAACACCTGTACCAGGTCCTGATGGCATACGAGATCAAGTACTGAAAGTGGGGGGAGAAACACTGACTAACAAGCTTCACTTGCTACTCCTCAAAATATGGTGCACCGAAGAAATCTCTGCTGACTTATGTAACACTAACATCATCACCATTTTCAAACAGGGAGATAAGGCCGACTGTGGCAACTATCGAGGCATTGCTCTCCTCTCCATCACTGAGAAGATTCTTGCTAGAATCTTTCTGAATCACCTGCTTCCTCTTGCAGAGGAAGTACTTCTAGAGTCCCAGTGTGGCTTCAGACCATCATGAGGCACAACCAACATGATTTTCGCAGCCAGGCACAACCAGGAAAAATGTCAAGAACAACACCAGGAGCTGTATATGGCCTTTATCGAGCTAACCAAAGCCTTTGACTCTGTCAGCCATGAGGCTCTGTGGAAAATCATGTCAAAGTTTGGCTTCCAAAGGGAAAGAGTTTGAGTCAGAAGTCTGCAAAATAGCCTGGGAGAAAGCCTTGAGAGGCACTGGGAAAAAGATCGCCGAGGGGGGGTTCATACTGACCCAGCAGCTGATGAGGGGGGGATGAAGCCTAGAGTTTGTTTTTTTTTCCTGAGGAGGATGTTTTAGTTTATCCCAGAAAGGGAAAGTTTTTGGTTTGGCTGGAGGGCTAAAACCACCCATCCAATGAGGAAATAGAGGCCCTAGTCAAAGCTGATGATAGTAAGGGAAGCAGCATTGCCATCTCCAAGCATTCAAAAATCAAGAGTCAGGCCACAAAAGCCATAAGATTGGCTTAAAAATCATGAGATTTTAACAAAATAGTATGTTTGGGTTTTTATTATATGTTATGGTTTCTGAGCTGTTAGGACTCACTTTTGCAATCTTTTATTTGCAACCAAGAGAGCTATAAACTTTTTTTTAAAAGAACACTGAGATTCTCTCATAATCACCTAACTCCAGGAGCTGGGGTTTTAAGAAAACCACCAGATAATGATAGACTCAAAAAAAAAAATATGTGAGTTGGCAATACAGAGTAAGTCATATTCTCACATGGTGATAAAGCAACCTTTGTATTGTACTGAATTTAAAAGTGACTTTCTGTTATCAATGTGATAATATACTGAGTTTAAAAGGAAACAATCGAATCCTCAATATAAAGCTGTTGTGTTGAAATATAAAGAGGACACAATTAGAGGAATAATGCCTGCAGCTGTTATTCATAACACACTAGAATGCTGTTTTCATTGTTCTAAGAGTTCCCATCATATGAAACCTTTCTAATTACCTCGCTGAAGTGACGATTGATTATGGAAGCCAACACTTAAAGCAGCAAATAATGACTGATGATATGAGTGCGGAAAGGCCATTAGTTTGTTTGAAGGGAGAACAGAATACAGGTGTCAGAGAAATGAACAAATACAGTAGGGTTTAGGATTGGAGAAATAATCATTAGTACTATATTTCCTTTCATTAATTAAACATAAAACAAGTTCCTAAATATATTATAAGCTATATTTATGAAAGCCATACTGTAACCACAGTTTTACAGCAATTCAGTTTACAGTTTTGTTGTTACATGAAATATGTTCAGGTGACATTTTTAGAATAAATAAAGTCAGCAGAGTTATACTGGTTTCTACCACTTGGAGATAAGTCTTGCTTTCTCTAGAAAGTTTAGGCCCAGTTCAGTGAAGTACTTAAGCATGTGCTTAACTAGGCATATATAAGTAGTCCTATTGAAAAGAATGGGATGACTGATGTGTTTTAAGTTAGGTACATGCTTAAATACCTTTCTGAATTGGGGCCCAAAGCATTTAAGCATGTGCTTAAGTCTGTCTTTATTCAGCATAGCACTCAAGTTCATTAACTTTGGCACATGCTCAAGTCAATGGAATATAAGCACTTGCCTGTAGTTAAAGAGGTATTTAATGCCTTACTGAATAGGGACGGACTGATGAACGGGAACTAAAAATGGTTGAAAATTGGTATGTATTTTCCAGGAACAAATTGTAGAGAAATGAAAAGTTTCAATTTTAATTTTTTTCACGGATTTAGAAAATAATTTGTCAACAAAATAAAAATCATTTTTCCTCCTAAGTTTTCTTCTCGTTTCCCTACTTTTTGGCACCTTTTTTTCTACTGGAACAGGGGATGGGAGGGAAAAGTTATGAACTTTTGAGTTTTCAAAACAACCCCCCCTCATTTTTATTTTTGGTTAAATTAAATACATAAAAATGGAAAATTCCAGCTGAAATAATTTCTGCAAAATATTTAATTTTTGATTAAAAACTTTGATTGTTTTAATGAAATGCTTTCAGCTCTAAAGTCAGTGATGGAGCCTTCAGTTATGTTGGTGAGCACTTACTCTCAAAAATAGCTCCTTTGAGACAAAAGAATACTCATGGAGTCATGCTTACAAAGCGTAGTAAAGATGAAACAAAAGTAGACCTCTAATTAAAAGCAAATTCTGTCACTTAACACCTATATGATTACCATTTTATGAAAATATCATATAAACAAAGAAGAAAAAACAAGGCAACATTTGTAGTAAGGAACATTTATTAACAAAACAGTAATTCCCCTTGCTTAGCATTTCAATAATGGATAAATTTGCTTTGCAAATCAAAAAAATTCGTAAAATCTATCCAGAAGCACTATAAGTTAGGCATCGGGCTCTTTTGGATTTCTTGGGGGATGAAAGAAGTTCACATATTATTTTTAGTGTTTGTAAAAAGGCAACACTGTACAGTAACAGAAACTGAACTAGCTCATCAAGCCGTATAACTTTTTATACTATGATTCAGTTTTTTGTTAGGTTATTAGGTTAAAATGTTTAAAACATTTTAATTCAGTACTGAAACGGCTGATGCCTTATACGTTTATGCATCTGCATTGTTAAATCATGAATCAAGAGAAAAGAGAACCTCCAGAAAGAATTATAGATTAATGTTGCTTTGGATCAGCTGTACAACTTTATTTCCTTGAATGTAGTTCATTTGTAAAATATTCACTTACTGGCATGTGAACGCTGAAAGATAGCGCATGTTGCGCTCTCTAGATGGAAAGAAACATTTCAATTGGCCCAAGCATACATGTAACCATCTTCAGAAGGCCTATTACACAGGTTATTTGCCTCCGTATACCTTCAGTGCTAAAAAATTCAGTTCTGACCTACCTGCAGTCAACTTATTTTTTCCCCTCGACTAAAAAAATATGATTTAATATTCGATCGTTGATATACGCTATCTCTTGTCTTTCCCAGAATACACGAATGTACAGTGGGGGAAGTGACGTAATGCCACAGGAGAACATATTATTTGTTGACATGGATTAAAAAAAAATTGCTTTGCAACTCACTTTTCAATTCGCAAGAACATAAAACAAAATCCTTTACTATACATATGAATGACACAAATTTGTTGGCAACCACAGTGGCATCTCCTATGTGCCTCTCTGTCCACATAGAGTTGTACCAGTTTCCGACATTTTCATCAGCTACAGTGAATACACATAAGAAGAATGTTGGCCTGCGTTTAAAACTATTTTAAATTTTTTTTCCTGTCGTAAATGTAATATCAGTATCCTCCTAGGAAGGTCTCAATGATTCGAAGATTTCTATTGAATATCTTTTCTGTTAATGTAGTCTCTTGTCGCTGTATACGTGATATGTTAACACTATGATTTTGCCTGTGAACCCAATGAAACAATATAATAAACTTAATATATAAATCTATAACTTTATGAATATTTAATGTGTTTTAACTAATATAGGTAGCAATTAATTTTATTTAAAATATGATACTGAGAACTAATATTTAAATTGCCAGGTTAATTATATGTAATACTATGGAATCAAACTTGGAATAAATACTTTCAAAATCTGACAAAATGTCAAGTATTGGGGAGCCGGTTAGTCGTAAGCCACAAAACCACAAGGAGTCCGGTGGCATCTTAAAGACTAACAGATTTATTTGGGCATAAGCTTTCGTGGTAAAAAACCTCACTTCTTCAGATGCATCGTGAGTTTTTTACCCACAAAAGCTTATGCTCAAATAAATCTGTTAGTCTTTAAAGTGCCACCGGACTCCTGGTTGCTTATATCACAAAATGCACACCTTTGAAAAATGTTTAGCAAGATGCACCTCAAATTATTTATTTATTTATTTAGGGGAAGGGTAATTCCTCAGTGGAAGTAATTTAAAGTGGTAGACCTTTTTAGGTCTCTTACCAACCACCAGTGTAATAAAAGAATGACAGATACATGCTGTATGATTCATATTAAGATTCACAAGGAATTAAACTTTTTCATAGTTTCCTGGGGAGCAAGATTTCTGTAAAGCAAAACAGACTATTCAGTGATGAAACCTTGATTAGAGCCCAAAAGTCACTTTACCTTGCTAAATGATAACTCATTTATGAATGTGGTACATTTATGGGAAAATCTGCGATTCTGATTGACTTTATTGATATACATTGGGAACAGGGGACGGGAACTAGAGGGAACAGGAAAGTTACAATAGATATATATTTTTTGCTTTTTAATCCACTTCTTTCATACAAACTACTATAACTGAATTGCAACAGAATAGAGGCTGTACAGGTAAGAAAAAAATTAGCTGACTCTTATATACATTCATACACATCCCCTTAGTATAATCACTACACTGTAAATTTAAAAAAAAGGAAGAAATTTGTGACAATTTATAGTGGCTGCAAAAAACTGAATTTATGTCTGTTGCTCCAGATGTCATAAAACTTTCTATATCTAGGAACACTTAGAACATTGAGTTTACCAAAAATGGCTGAAGAGCAGATATAGTTTGGATTTTCTATACAACAGGCTATAAAACATCACTTATCACGGTCCAGAAAGCACATATAGATGTGTTTTATATAAACATATGTAATAATATATTAAGCGTGCATGAAAATTTCCCAGTGATTGTATCTATGCTCTCGTTTGCTTTTTGTGAAAATGTGCCTTATATTCCACATTTTTTTGTTTTGTTTTTGAAAATAAGGCCTCCATACTATTTCCTCACAACCAGAAAGGGGCTTTTTGAAAATGTTTTTACATAAGTCTTCAGAAAAGCCAGCACTTCATTTCAAATGCAAGTTTCCAATCAGTTTCACTGCACCAGGTGGCAAACTCTTTATGTTTGCTTGTTGAGTCACCATATATAATGACAGTCTTCTCTGGCAATAGACTAACTTACTTCTCAAGAAAGCGCTAGCACTTTGGCTAAATCCAGAATCATAGGTAGCTTCTTTTTTTTCTGTGTGTGTGTGTGCGTCTGTGTGTGAGAGAGAGAGTTTTGTTTTTTTTTATTTAGTTTGTTTCATATTGTGCCTTGATGTTGTAGTAATACTCGTTGCTTTATGAATGCGTGGTGTCATCATTGTCTTTCAGAAATGTTCCAGCAACATAAAGACAGGCAGAGTAAATGAAAACACTGTGGATGTTTAGAAATTTATTGGCTCCTGTTTCTGAAAAACAAGAGCATGAAATGCTTGTTTTTAAAACAGTCTTTCCTTTCTGATTGCGTTCCCTGTCTTCTTTTTTTATGTGCTTCATAAAAAGTAAAGTAAATAAGTTTGTATTATGTCTCAGATAAAATGAAGACTATTTCTATACAAGTGTTCTCTTAGATGTTGGGATCAGACATAGTATTCCTTATCCTTATTTTTCTTGTTCTTGTTGGAACTTTTAGCACTGTTGGGCTGTTTTTCCTTAATCACAGCCCCGTTGGACTGTGCTGAGTTACTGATGTAGTTTCGACTCTCATCTACATGGTACGAGCCTTCATCTCTGTTTCTGTACTTGTACATGGCATAAAGAAGGATTAGGATACACAGTGCTGCTGCTGCAACGATTCCAACCACCATGCCTGTTGTGCTGCTGGACTCTCGAATCACTTCAGCTGAACCTGGGTATTCTCTTCCGCCTCCTCTGGTAGGATTTGCTGTAGGTAGATGATGAAACATGGGAGAGGTTATTATTGAGTTTGGACACTTCTTTCAAGCTGTCCTTTATGGTTAGAACAGTCTCCCAAGTAATAACATTAGCTTTAATAAAATGTTTAAATTTGTTAAGTAAGGGCTCTATCCTCTAAATATTTGTTTGGCACTTTCTACCTCCTCAACATTGCTTTGTATATATCAAAAGCACTAGTAATAGATCATTTATGTGACATTTTGGAGTTTAACACCTATCCATGATATATATAATATATACTATACTATAGATGATTTTATTTATTTACTTATTGTAACTTCCTGAACGAGAAGAGGTAGGTTAACACACCTGGAGTATCTATGCTTATGTACAAAGTGATCACCTTTTCAAACATACCAATTATGTCCTAGTTAAAGGTGAGGTTACCTTAATATTTGCAGAATTCCATATAATTATACCAGTACTTTATACCTCAGAGGTTGAGGGCAGCATAGCCAGGACACTTCCAGCCTCAGCTGGTTCCAAAAGCAAGAAAAAAGGATGGTGAACTGAACCTAGGTATTCCAGTTAGCAGAGTAGAACACTGTCATTTGGCAACCAGGCTGGCTCTTAAAAGCTGCTTTTTAAACAATGACGCATGGCTAAAAATGCTGTCAGTATGATATAAATGTTAACTAAAGTATTATTAAAAGCACTAGTATGAGAATGCATTCATAATGCTAGATTTATCAGGCCTCCCTTCAAACCAGCATTTTAGAAAAGTGCAGTAATTGTTGGCAACCCTTTTGCTAGAGGTGTACAAACTGACGCTAGACCTTAAAGCCTTCTTTAACAATGTGCAGAAAAGATGTGAGACTCATTTTAAAAACACTGAATTAAGGGTAATGCCACGCAGATTATAAATATTGGTAAGATGATAGCAACAAATTCTGACAACCTGAATGGAAAACAGCAAGAAGCTCAGGGCATCTGCAATTGGTTTATGAAGACAGAAGGACAGACATGAACAAAACAAAAGCCTTTTTTGCTTGGCGTTACCCACAATTTATTCATTAATGATTTGTGTTCTTACTTTTAAAACATCACTTTCTGGCACAGTTACCTTATCCTAATCTATCTATCTAGATATTGATATATAGATATAGATATTACATTACAAGATGGCATTTTCTTGTGCTGAAAGGACAGAGCCAACACACTGTAAAGCCTAAAAAACCCAACCCTGGAATAAATGTTAATGATTGCCCAGGAGTGGGAACTATTTGAATATAGTTTGTATGTTGGTACAATTGGCTACCCTATGGCTACATATAATGCCTTGAAATTTGACTTCAAAACATCTTAAGGCTTTATTATGTAGTGTTACAATTTTTCTCAAAATAATATGCTTTAAAGATGTATGCCAACTTTCTAAGCAATTGGAGTCCATCTCAAAGCAAACACTGACTACAATAGGCTCTGTTTCTTGTTTATACCAACTGTCGCAGATGGAAATTCTCCTATCCTGAGTGTGTCACTAATTGTATTACAGAAGACAATTCACTGTCACTGAATAAAGACTCTTGAGTATTTTTTAGTGAACTAAAATGAGACAAAGGTTTATCTTACTGTATGTGATTTCACAAAATTAATTTCTGCCTGAAAGGAACGGAACCTACTGAATAAACTCTTGTCCCTACCTGATGGACTAAAAAGCTGTTCTTTCTCCTCCAAATACAGACATCTGTAACAAGTGCTGTCAATTAACTTTACTATTAATGTCCACTAAATGACATCTGGCAGCTTGCTTATATAGGAGACCATTCTATGATCACTGACGCCTGAGGAAAGCAAATAAAGAATGTTATTTCAAAGTTACCTAAACCCATTTATTTTAAGTATATTTTCACAATTATCTCACTGACTCTATCTATCTAAAGAAGCTATAACCATTTAATTAACATTCCTTAAACTTACTCCACTTTCAAAGTGGCTGTTTGCTAATTTGGGGTTTGTGATTAGAACAAGTTATTTTTGCTTTATTTATGCTTTTGTAAAAAGAGTAATGTGGATCCCAGGGCAGCCATAGGGAGATGGAGCAGTGTCCATGGACAACCTTTGCGACTCTGAACAGACCAGCTCTTCTGTAGTCTCCATTAGTGTCTCCTCAAAAACACTCAAAACTGTCATCCTAGGTCATCTGTGAAACTGCAAAATAAAGCCAATAACCGTGCAGACTGTTTGGATTTCAGGTAATAAAAATAAAGGTCATAAATCTCTAAGAAATAAAAAGCCACACACAAAAATTGAAGCTGCCTTGATTGAATTTAGGATGGTTCAGCGAGGAGCAAAAGAAGAAAATAAAACTGTGGTGTGCATATCATCCCAGTGATAGGAAATGCCAGCCATCTCATCTTGCAATGATCCTTTCTCAAAACAATGGACAAGATGTGTATATTGACTTTTCCTCATTAAGAGTCTTCTTGCAGTTTTAGGAGATCAATTTTGAATTCCTTTTCTACCATATGTTTGAAAAATCTTGTATGAAATAATCACAACTGGCCACAGTTCTATACCGTGTCATTATGGATTAGAACATTATTATAATTCTTGGCTTCCCTTAAAAATGGTTGTACATTTAAAGGGAAAAAAATGACTATTTACAGTGCTCAGTTTTCATTAATCCTGTGAAAAGAAAATTGGAAATGAAGGCTCCCCCAGTGTTTGTGAATTTAAACTAGCCTGCATGTTAAAAAAAACACAAAAACCAATTCCTTCTTCTCTTATAGTCATGTTTTCACACAAACAGACCTTAGGTACTTACAAGAAAAGAATATATAAATGCTATATTTGCAATGAGGCATGAAAGCAATTATTTACATGCATGCAGCAATTTGCACTCTTTGAGTGTGTTTGTTCTAGAGCTGCTGCAATCTATTTGCAAGATATTCGGATTCTGGTGAGCCAGATTCTCTGGGTTTATGAGCTCACTGCAGTTACACATTAGATTGTCTCATTAGGAGAGGGGGGGGGGAATTGGCAGGAAAGAGCCAGCATAAACCTGCAAGTGTAGAGCTAGACTGTGATTTGAACTATATGCCTTCAATCCCATAAATCCCTATGTGGGTTACTCAGACCCTGGGTCTGAGACACACAGGTAAGTGAGTACTGCATGCCTACTTACTCCCCACCCTGGATCCAGTGGCTGTGGATGAAATGGGGGAAATGGAGCTTTGTTTCTGGGTCCCTAGTGTCATCCAGTCCAGCAAAAGATGAGCTGGAATGGGGAGGTTTTAGAATTTGTTGTTTTTTAACCCCCAAAACAAATTTCTACTCCAGCTCCCTGGGGTCAGATGTTTGGCTGCATGTGTGTTCTTTCAGCGTGCTGTCCCAGCTCTACGCAGATAGTGGAGATAGCAGACTTTGTGGATTTATTGGGCAGTTAAATCAGTCTCAGTTTTCAGTGAAGGAACTTGGTCAGGTTTATTGCCAACAAAGCATGGTATTGATGCCCTATACTTGCTACAGATACATTCAAGGCATGTATGCCCCTGACAATAGACTGACTCAGTGAATGGTGGGACTTTCCATTCTCCCCTCGGCCAGATCCCAACACCTTCTCAGAGATATCTCTTTATACCCCAGTATAAACAAGTTATGTATTGTCCTTCTGACATAGTGAGGTGCCACCCTCTGACGTATTTGGGTCCCACCCATTACCTTGTACATGTTGGTTCGAGCAAAACATCTCTATTCATCATGCTGTCATACTGACATCTTTAGGATGGGTCAGTGTGTTCCTGCTATCTTTGGGAAATGTGTTTGGTATCATGGTGTTCTGCTACCACCTTTCTGGAATGTATTTGTGTATGTATTCTTATGCCCAGAACTACTTAGGAATGTGTATTTCTGCAATATCAGCCCTGTTCTTGCTATATTCTGTGAGCAGGCCCTGCCTCTTGCTCACAACTTGACTTTGCTTTATATTAGCAAGTTTTGACCATTACTTTAGCTCATACGAGGCCTCTGATACAAGGGCTTATGTCTCAGGTCTTTTTTCTACTACACCCCCTTCCTGTCCCCTCACCCCCACCTTGGGGGTGGGGGCAAAAGAGAAACTCCTGGAGTTATCTCATAATCCCAGTGCTTCCCAAGGCTACTCTCCGGATGGTACTCTGTATGCACCACTTTTTGCTCGATACTGTGCCCAAAGACACAATCTAGTCCATGTGCAAGAGCTAGCACACAGTTAGCTATAGCTGATTTGTACAGTAATCTCTAAAATGAGACTACTGCATAATGATTCAATTAGAATGGAAGCTGGGTGTGTGAGAGAGAGAGAGAGCGAGAAAGAGTGATATGATAGTAACATAAAAAGGTGTTATTGTCATTAATGGTGGAGCCACTCATGAGTTACATAGGACATCCCAATCTCATGGCAAAAACATTTTTATACTAGACCACACCATATGACACATTTCACAAGGGGAAAAAAAAAACAATTTCAGAAATGTTTTAAAAAATTATTGAGAGTTGTATAACTAAGCCTGTAAACTCAGATTCCTTACTGGGAGAGAACTAACATGATTCAAATACCTCTAAAAATGACTTAAAATATCTTTGTTATATATCAAAATGCCCCAGCTTTAAAGCTAAATATCAGGACACTTTCCAGAGCTATGAGCAAGTGCTGGGTGTTTCACTGGAAAACTAAAAATGTCCCCTTTGCATGGAAATAAAGCACTCATTTCTAAGACCAGTGGGCTGCAAGATATTGGACTCAAACAAGGGATCAAGAGAAATCTTGGACGTTTATATCTTATGTTTGTTGACTACCCACCCTGGAGTTTGGGTCAGTGTCATTTCTGGAAGAAATGTTTACTAATTGTTTAATGGCTGCTATTTCAAGCAGCTTTGAATGTCAAAATAAGTCGGGGGGGTGGATTAGTGGGTGCAAGTGAGAAAATCAAAAGATCATGCTAAAGATATTGATTACGTGGTGCGTAGCATTACATTTAGCATACTATACATATTAGAGATGTCTGAAATATTTCACACTGAAATACTTTTAATCAAAAATTGCCTTTTTTAAAACTAGAACTTTCCACAAAACCAAACTGTTTTTTAAATTGTAATTTAATTTTGTTTTTTGATGGAAACTTTAAATGAAAATTAGCCTGTTGCTTTTACTCTTTTTGTCTTTTATGTTGCTGTCTTCACATTTCATCTTTACTCACTGTCACTGAAAACTAATTCCCCTCTCTTTATTTGTATGGTCCATCATAACTCTTTTTCCTTTGCGTTTTTGTTCTCTTTCCAAACCTCTCTCTCCCGTTCTAGTTTTTTTTTTATTTTCTATCATGAAATCACTCTTCTTTCCTGTGTTCAGTTGTCAATCCTTTCTTTCTTTGTGTTGTTTCCATATCAGTCATTCTTTTCTACATTCAGTCATTTGTATTGGTATCTTCCCTTTTTAGTATTCTGATCGGTCTTCACTTTTTGATGGGGAAGGAGGAGAGGTTGCATTGGCAATTTTGACCAATCAGCAAAGTCAAATGGTGGCTTTTATATAGTCAAATATTTTCAAATTTGATTTTTTTTTCAAAATTTTTTATTTTATAAAATGATAAAAAATGAAAATGAAATAAACGCCACAGTAAAACTCAGTGGACATTTTTGAAACTGAAGCATCAGTGTATTTTCAAACAGTTTGAGATTCCCCCCCTCCCCCAAGGTTTTTTGACCAGCTCTAGTATATATCATGGAGTCCTCAATAACGACTTTGCAATTAAGGGTACATTCAATGTCACAGGGGAACTCTCCAGCAAAAGATCTGTTCCTGAAGAATGGCCAGGTTGATATCTAAGTAAAGAGCACTTAATAATAAAAGAGACCAGGGTGAAATCCTAGCCCTATTGGAAGTGAATGAGAATTTTGCTACAGATTTCAATGAGACCAGGATTTCTCTTTTTCCTCATCCAGTGTGCAGACAGAATTAAAACTAATCAACCTTGGAGCAGGTGTTATGCATGGAAGAACAGAGTTGTAGTTGTTGTAAAGGCTGGAGAATTTGATGGTTACTGAGAGCTTAGGGTATAGAGCAACTAATGATTCTGGCTCATGAGCTGAGCCTGATATGCTGGAACAGATAGTACTTTCCTCTTTGCAACTGTGAGTGATTCCCTATAAATCTTGCTATCACTAGAAAGCTATTCCATGTAAAGGTAAACATCTGTGCCTTAGATATTATGTATAGCTTGATTGCTAGTGCTCACGTACCTGAAGAGCACACCACACTCTAGATGTTCTATTATAATGTTGGAATACAGAGAAAGTATACAGTACAGCCAGGAAGAAAAGGGCCCTCACACACAATTTGCAAGCACCTGTGGAGCGGGGAAAGGGGTGTTATAGCCCCACTGCTGAGTCCATCAGACAATCCTTAGTCTCAGGATAGTACAGTCTAGGGGCCAGAGTCAATATGGCTGTCCTTCCCCAAAGGGTGGTGTGGTCTAGTGGCCTGAGTCAATATGGCTGCGCTTCCTCACAGGGCTGCACAGTTTGATGGCTACTGGGGGACGGGCCACCACCCAGGGGGGGCTGTTGGCCAGAATATGGGGATCCAGACCCTTCCTACTCCACCGGGTACCAGCCCAGGGCCCCAACAGTGGCAAGTGTACTCGCCACTGGGTCAGCAGCGATCTGACCAAAAAACTCTGACTTAGTTCCCAGTCTTACAACCAGATCAATGTCTAGTTCCCCTGAGCTACTTCCTACTGTGTCTTCCAGTGGCATGGTCTGTAGGTGTCCTGGATCTCTGGGGCAGGGCTGCCCAGAGGATTCAGGGGGCCTGGGGCAGGGCCAGGTTTAGGTGGCAATTCAGTGGCGGGTCCCTCTCGGAGGGAAGGACCTGCTGCCGAACTGCCGCTGAAGAATGAAGCAGCAGTAGAGCAGCCTAAGTGCCACCAATTGCGGCTTTTTTTTTTCCTGCCGCTTGAGGCACTTGTATTCACCAGGCAGCTCTCCGAGGCTTCAGTGGCACTTCGGCGGTGGGTCCTTCACTCGCTCTGAGTCTTCCATTACACTGAAGGACCCCCCACCAAAGACCCACAGCGAGTGAAGGGCCCGCCACCGAAGTGCCGCCGAAAACCTGGAACTGCTCAAGGAGCCCCTGTGGGGCCAGAGCCTGGGGCAAATTGCTCCACTTGCCCCCCACTTGCCCTGCTCCGGAGTCTGTGGCCTGGGAAGCTCCCAGTGGTTCCAATGTCCCCTGGGTATCTGCATGTAGCTTAGCGTCTTTCTGGAGCTTGGTGGGAGCCTGCAGCATGTATCCTCTCTCTTCAGCGGTCAGCCCTGACTGAGCTGGGCTACTCCCTTTTATACTGACATTCCAGTTCAAGTGTGCCCAGCAGGGGAGAGGTGGCGTGGCTCCCCCTGTCCAAAGTATGGGGTTAACCTCTCCTTGTTCAGTGCCGGAAAAGTATACCCTATCACACACCTATATAACAGGTAGCTATAGTTGTAGATATGGGTTCTGCACATGCTCATGTACAATTTGTGAGTGTCATTTAGTAAGGAAAACTTGGGATGCAGAGAAAGTAATGATTCTGGTTCATGTGCTGAGCCCGATGTGCTGAAGCAGATATCCATATCCTTCTTGGCAACTGTGAGCAAGTCCCCTGAAGTCTCCCTGTCCCTAGTAGATGTTGGCACTCATTGGGCCTGATTCTCATTTACTTTAAGGCTCTTGTACACTGCTCTCAGGGTGTAAAGGGGCCTTAGAGCGGTACAAATGAGAATTAGATCTGGTGTTTCTTCTCATTATTTTCATTTGGTTTTCTCTCTCTCTAGCATCTGCCTTATTTACTTTTGCTGCTGTCAATCTATTTTAAAAAATAATGTTAGTGTTATCTGATGTTAAATTCCAGCAAGAAGTCTACTCTCACTGCCTCCATTCTCATCTCTAATTTCTTCCTTGTCTGTTAGTAATATCTTTGTTCACTTGGCAAGACTTTATTTTGGCCACTTTCTGGATAGTTTCCTCAAACTCTCACTGTTCTAACCATTCCTTCTTCCAAACAGTGTCTGAAACAAAGTAAATTTATTATGAATTCTTAATGGTTCTGATTCACCACTGCATTACTCCAACTTTGTGCCACTGGAGATACCTTGGCATGGAAATTGTGCAAAGTGGTAACAATTCAGTCCCAGTACCTCAGCTATAAACTTTACAATACTAACTGACAAAGCATTCTAATTCTTGTATTAACACATCAGTCAAAGCGAAGGTAATAACAAATGGGAATGGGGAAAGGTTTCCTTTCACAAACAGATATACATACACATTACATGGTAATGACAACATTGTTTCACTGCTGCCAGGAGACTGTTTGGGCCAAGCAATCCAGTTCATAAGAAAATATATGCATTAGACATAGCCAATCAGCTTTAGGAGTAATATCAAAGTGTTGCTGGAGGGAAACAATATATCTGCATTAATTTTCTATGTGCTTAAGCCTCTAGTAATGCATCATTTAATTTCAAAGAAATTGTAGCAACTCAGTTATTTAGACCTAACAAACTAAACACTCTATAGTTTGATTCAAGGGAACAGAATCTTACAATAATTTTAAAAGACCAGCCCTACAAATAGAAAACATATTTTCTAGCTTTTGTTTGACTTCTAATAAGGGCCAGACCTTGCAGTCCTTACGCAGAGCCTGATCTAATTTCCATGGGAGTCAATGGGACCCATTCCACTGATTGTTATGGGATTGGATCAGATTCATAGGCCATACTTAAGCAGATTCCTTTCCCTCTCTCCCCTTTATTTAATCAGACAAAACTCCACTGAATCAAAGGAAGGTTTATCTGTGCCAAGACTAAGGATTTGACCCACAGTAACTTCTGTGTTTTATACATGATCTGAGATAATTACAGACCTAGGAGATCATTTCATGGTCATATCAGTGTATTTAGCATTTATGAAAAGTACTGGAAGACTGAATTTCTCTGTTTATCTGCAGATTCCTGTAGTTCCATGGACAATGGCAATGCATGCTTTCTTATGCTCCCCTGCCAATGTACCTCCTTCCTGACCTGGAAGGATCACCCTACTTTTTCAAAAGTGAAAGCATAGATCTTTCTTCACTGGAGGTCACTGATCTGTTGCTGAGATGGCCAACAAAGATGCCAGAGAGTGGACAAGTTTTCATGTCCCAATAATGGGCAAGATTAATTGGATAGAGACCTCTCACTCAGTCACAAATGTGCTATTACAAACAAAGGTAAATAAGATAAAAACAGAGAGACAGATTGATAGAGATGGATTTTACATAATTAACCAACTCTGAAGCACTTTAAAGCCTGTAAAATGCTATCTATTTAAAATATGTTAGCAAAACCCATCCAGATAATGCATACATGAAATTAAATAAAAATAAATACCATTTATCCTCTTTCTTAGAAATAATTCCTGTAGATTTTAATTCTAGATGACACATGGATTGTAAATACAAGTAATTCCTACTGTCCTGTTTCATGAATGATGAATGCATCTGACTTTGAATGCTATGAAGATACAGGTACACTCATTTACTGGTTAATAATAAAGAATTGCAAAAGGTTTTTAATAACACAGTCCCTACTCTCATATTTAAGTTGTGCATGCACTGTACATTGTGATACAGATCATTTTATTACCTGATGCAAAGCAAAATTGCTTCCTCAAAGAGACCATGGTCATGTATCCACAGGCAGGTGGTAGTCAGTATTTGCTTTAAGATCGATGCTGTGCTTCATTCAATAATTGCTGTGCTTTGCATCAGACTTGTTTCTCTTTCTCTCAAGATAACAATTCTATCTTTTATGGCTCAAAACTCTCTGCCTCATATACTTTAAATGAATTAAGTTGCTCTCTGCCTTTTTGTTTTATTGCTGTTTCTCTACATTTTAAGGGTAATATTAGTAAAGAATTCTGGATGTCTTTCTATAGCATTTCCTTCCTCTTGTTCTTTCTTTTTCTGTTTCAAATGTATGAATATTAATGCTTTTTATTTAAAATTCCCACCCCCTCAACAACTGTTAGGATGAGGAGGACAGTAGAGCAGCTGCCTATGGGCTGATGTCAGTGTTTTCTGAGAAAGGAGTGATGTTTCCTAGAGGAAGCATAGGAACGATACACGTTCCAGAAAATGGGCATTATATATCACCCACTTAATGGATTTTGAGCCAAATCTTCTTCCAAGTACATTGCCCAAGTAACAGGACTGGGGGTAGAAACTCTCCTCCCTGCTGATTACAGAATGACATCCCTACCACATCCTCAAGGCTGGAATATGCTCCCAGACTCTAATACACTCAGTGCCTGCCTCATCTAACTCCCATGGAGTTGTTTTCATATTATGCAGGGAATGTGAGGGCTTCTAAAATCACTCCTGCTCCAAAAGAACATGAGGAATCGCATTCATTTGCTCTGTGTAGGACCTTTTATCTCATGAGCCCTGATTTAGGAAAGCACTAAAGCACATAATTAAGTTCCACTGAAGTAAGTCAACGGGACTTAACACATGATTCCAGCTCCTTATGTGATTTCCAGGATCAGGGCTATGGAGTGGGAAGCATGATTTGGTTCTTTATCTGAATTAAGGGCTCCATTCATATTCCATTCGAGATATCCTAGGTAACAGCACAATCTATAACACCTCTGACTTTGAATTCCCTCACAGCTGAGTCACAGAAGTATGTTATTTTCCATAGTTTTAAAGAAGAAATAGAGCCTTCTTTCATGGTAGGGCAAGAATTAACTCCTTCAGCAGCATTGTCTAATGTGTCTATTTGTGCTGATTCACTGTTTATAATTTGGCTGATTTGTACAAACTACCATAAAGACAGAATAAAGCTTTTGTCTAATCTGCAGAGAATTTATGGGAAATGGTATAAATTACTTGGGTTGTAAATACTTCTGGACAGGGACCATCTTTCTGGTGTATGTGCAGTGTGTGTATAGAGTGCCTAGCACAAGTGGGGCCCTGATCCATGACTGGGACTACTAGGCAGGCACCACCACAATAAAAATAATAAATAATCATTATTAAACGTGCACCTTTCACTGGTATATACTGCGAAAGGACCCAATTCCAGCAAGTACTGCATTGCAAAATCCTGCCCTAAATTACACACTGACACTCCACCAAAGTCAACGGGCTTGCATGGGGTATAATTTAGGATTTCAAATTTAGGTTTCCATTGATCCTGATCCAACATTACTTAGTGGGCTTAAAATGTCAATAAGGTTATTGGTGTTACACAGGTGTAAACTTCTATGTGCAAGAGGAAAATCAGGCCCACAAATTCTGTCCTCAGATGCATTCATGTTGCTCTGATTTGTAGTCAGTGTCTCTCAGTACAGAATTCTTAAGAGTGCATTCCTGGACTTTAAATCAAAGCTAGATCTGAGTAATATGCATTCAGCACATCATCCCAGGTTAGCAGAATTCTATTTTTAAAATGCACTTATCACTAACAACAGGTGGTTTTTTTTATCTGTTTCAAAAATTAGCTTGTGCTGAGTGGATATCCTTTATACTAGGAAAGAAAACATGCACACATGAGAAGGTACAGAGCATGGTTGTGTTAGAGATATGAACAACAGCAGTGTTAGCAGGAACCGCCACAACTGGAGACCAAAAACAAACAAACAAGCAAGCAAGCAAGCAAGAAAACAAACAAAAACATTTAAGGAGAAATAAGTTATCAAAAATGATTTGCTTGATGAAAAAAATTCCTCTTTAATTTCTTGCCATTGTTTCTGGCTGCTTTCATAACAGTGCTTCATTGGTAGCATTCAGATGCACTTACTGACGGCTGAAAAGCTATAATTCTATTCCCTAACCCCGGTTACTCAATGACGTGTATGGCCAGAAGGAGAATCTTGTCAGAGTCTGGCTTAGCATTGATCTAACTGACCAACCATCAGTTTTCACCCTTGCCTTTTTCTAGAACTTTTTAAAAAATGTTTCTTTTGCTGGGGGCTGGAAATGTGCCATTCCTATAATTCTGGTTGATAGATATTAATAGCTCAGTCTATTGACAAAGGATCAATACATTTTTTAATTAATATTCACGTAATACGTGACATTGTCAGTCACACCTTTTTGTTATTTACTTAAAACTGTGCAATTTTAACAGCAATTTTGGTGGCTATTAGAGGATAATTAAACTGTTTTCTGAGGAACTGTAGGTTCTTCTGAGGAAAAAAAAAATGTAGAACAAAGCCAGTCTTACAAAGATGATATGAGTGATATTTTCTCTAAGATAATTATGATTAATTATTTAATAGATGAGATGTGCCATCTTCATGGTAAATATCTTCTTTGTAATGGGTGAAATGTATCTAGCTGTAGAAGGCTTGTAAAAGGCCTTACACATCATTTCAGCCTGGAATTGCTCCTCCATGGGAGAGAGATGTGGGTACAGTAGCCACACATCAGATGGGGAGTGGTAATAAGAAATGGACTCTGGGGATCAAAGCCCAAATACAATGCATAGCTCTGTCAAACCCACCTAGGGCATATACCTGAGGAGTCTTTTTCTTAAACTTTACCAACCCTTGTATAGCTTGTCGAGCCATTAAAGTCTCAACTGAAAACTGAAAGAGTGGTACCACACTGGCCATTAATAAGATGGTACAGAGAGGCTACTGGACCTGGATTTACTTAGGTCCAGTAGCTTAACTCCTCTGAATTGAGTGGAAGAGTTGTGGCTGTTATTGCAGCCCACAGGCTGAGTCTGGCCAGCAAAAGACTTTGTTGGAGTCCCATGTAGGTGAGGTGAACACCAACCCCAATCCTCCCTTGCCTCCTGCCCCAGTGGAGCTGCCCACGCAAAGCACAATACTCAGGCTGTGCTACAGGTGCGTATGTATGTGTGCTTATTACAGTGAACACATTTAATAAGCTTGGTTCAATAGTAACTCAGTGAGTTTTTTTTTTAAAAATATTGGCAACCCACAAAAAACTGCAATATAATTTGATTGGAGAATGAATGTTCTTAAATGTCTTGAGCCATAAAGATCATGAGTCATAATTCCCCTGCAGTGAGCCTGATTCTGATCTCACTCATACCCAGTGTTACTGAAACTGGAGTGAGCAGAATTTGGCCCAAAATATGAAACACTCTGAAAAATGACTAGCTAGGATTTTAACTTTAGGGCATTTTAAAATCAGGCAGGATTCAGCGGTATGAACTTCGCTAAAAGAAACAATAAGTCAGTAGAGTCAATGCAAATATCATTGGAGTTTAAGTTTGCCATTGTAAGGGGTGCTAGAAGGAGTACTTAAACTGATATATGTTATAGGAATCACTTTTCCTGGTGTTCCCATTATAGTGGTGAAAAGTGGCAACTGTTTATTGCAACTCAACAATTTGTGATAGGAAATGAAAAAAAAACAAAACATGTTTAGAGATGGACTCAGGCTGTTCAGAGTCAGGATTTAGGTTCTGCTCATTAGAGAAAGAGGGATCAAGTGAAGTCTGGAACTGGATCCATAACTCAAAATCTGTTGGTATTCGGATTGGGGTTATGTTTTTTAATCCATCTCTTATCCTATTTAACTGACCTGCAGGGGAAATGTAGGCAGGTAGGAAGTAACAAATGTGCACTGCATACCACACACACTATTCTGCCTCCAAGACCAAGACTTTACCATGAGAGCTACCTGGATTCACTGAAATAAGCTGGTAGACCAGCTGTTAATAGTAGTGCTTCCACTTTTGATGTCTGACAATCCACTGCCTCCATATCCTTCACTCCGGGTCTACTTCCTACAAGGTTCTGAACACTCCAGCCAAGATGTATGAATGTAAGCACACATTTAAGTACTTTGCTAGATTGAGGCCAGAGTGCTCAGCACCTTGCAGGATTGAGTCCCTAGTATCTCTGTCCACATGTTGGATCTCACATGATAACATGCCAATCACTAATCCTATTCCTCTGTCAGAACAAGGAATCAGTGTGGAAAAGGGGCTGTAAAAACTACCTGATGATGGCTTCCCACAGCTCCCATTGGCCAGGAATGGCAAACTGTGGCCACTAGGAGCTGGCGGGGCGGGGGGGGGGAGAGGGCATGCCTGTGGATGGACAATGTAAATAAAATGTTTCACAGCCTGACAGTAGATTAGCCTGATTGGCCACGTGCCAAAGGTTGCTGATCCCTGAGCTAGGCTGTTCTCAGAGGTGGCAGAAGACAGAACAAAGGCGCAGTGTTCTCAAGTTGCAGTGGGGGAGGTCTAGGTTGGATATTAGGAAAAACTGTTTTGCTAGAAGGGTGGTGAAACACTGGAATGGGTTACCTAGGGAGGTGGTGGAAGCCTTTAGAAGTTTGTAAGGCCTGGCTTGACAAAGCCCTGGCTGGGATGATTTAGTTAGGGTTGGCCCTGCTTTGACCAGGGGGTTGGACTAGATGACCTCCTGAGGTCTCTTCTAACCTAATCTTCTATGATTCTATAATTCTAATACAAGGAAATTTTCACTTGGAAATATGACCCCGCCAATGCTCCCACTCCTGTATATTCTGGTTGCAGTAATTAAAACAGCCAAGTGACACCTTTACCAATCCCATTTCTGATGAGGCTTTGAAGTGTTGAGGATCACTCCTAATATAAGCATTGTTATCTGCAGGTAGCTTGAAAAAATTGTTACAGCATGTCCACACACTTGCACCAGCTGGCACTTTTTTTTCCAAGACACCAGTGACACACATCAATGGGCCTAATTTAGAACTGAATCCAATATTTTTAACTCTGCTCATCTGGTCCAATACCTTGAATAACTAAAGTGGCTTTGCTTTTATTTGACCCATTTTGGACACATATTCACCTCTTTACTTTTTTTTTTTTTTTTTTTAATCTTCCAGTGTCTTCACACTAAATTCCAGCCCATTATAATTGAATCAAATGAGCTGTGTGGCACTATTCCTAACTCAAACACTATAGAAAGCTGTGGTCTGCACAGGGCCTGGGAGACGGTAGAACAAAGCCTTTAATGTGCAAAGTGGAGATTTGCCAGCCATCACTTCACAGCTCATCAGGTGGAATTAGCAGACTATTCTGGGCCTTCTTTTTTGGACTGGTTTCTAGGAAAAAATTTTTCACAACTTGCATACAAAACAAAATGATGAAGTGTTTTATGTTTTAAGACTTCATTTATTGGATGAAGCAGCCAGGGAAATTTAGAGGATATTATTCTTACTCTTATTATTTGGGGTAAGTAATGATTTGCAGAGGGCAAGGCGTGAGAATATATTGTAGAAAACATAACATGTTGCCTTTCCTTGCTAAACATAATGCAAATAAAATATGTTCACTAAGTTTTGCATGCTAATAAATTTGTTATGACTTCATCCAATTATGGCACATTTAGCAGTTTGTACACCACAGTGAAATCTGCAATTATAATTTTTGTGACTTCGTGTTCTAGACATGTTTATGGGATTGCAGTTTAGCAGCTCCTAATCTGTGCTACATTTTTATATCCCATATGAAATTTGTTGCAAGTCGCATACTCACATTTATTATTTAGAAGACAGGTGCACAGAAAGCAAAGCTGATAGTGATACACTATGGCTAGCTAGCAGCCCTGAACTCTGCAACACATTTCTCTCAGGAGATGATTAACTAGATTTATTTTTAAACTGGGGTTTCAATAATTTAGCTCAATCAATATGTTTATAACCACCATCAGCTGTACGTAGAGCAGGCTGTCATCATTTCCTTTTCATGTATAGAAGATTTTGTAATTCAATCTGTAGACCTTAGCATTAAAGAGGTTTTTGTTTTGTTTTTTTGGCTGGATCTCTCCTAGTTCTAGAACGATCATGCTGTTACAGCATTGATTCAATGAGCGTTTAAAAAAAAAACGTGTGCATGAGTGGAACTAAGAGCTTTGGCTTAAACTAGAGAAATTACGAGCAAGCGTTATGTAAACATCTTCATATGGCTCAGTCAGTACACGTCAGCTGATCCCTGTCCCTATCCATTGTCACAGCATCCCTGCTGTGCAAGCTCCATGTCCTCTTGGGAGTTCCAATTACGCCACATTGTCTCCCCTCTCCCTGTTACGCTAATGTGGATGTCAGAGAGCCAGAGAAGAAATTTAATGGGATCGCAGCCCACAAATGTCTGAAAATAATGCCAGGAGATAAGAACATAGTATCCTGACACACACAACCTCTGCTTCACAAAAGCAGATACTAGAAAAGATTAGTAGAGCAGCAATGAACCTCTCCGTGAAGCAACCCCAGTATCTAAAGTGACTTGAGGGGACAGACCTCAACCATGCCAGCTCCAGAGGGCAGGAGGAACCCATTTAAAAATATTGCCAACCCAAGCTTTCAAAAATCAAGAATCAGCCTTCTCCGAAATCATGAGGTTGACTTAAAAATCATAAATTTTCTAGTAATATTAATAGTAATATAGGGGTTCTTTTCTTTGCCTTTTGGTTTCTGAGCCTTTAGGCTGCAGTTGTTACTGTTTTCAAGCTTTTCAAGGGCAGAACACTTTTTGATTAAATGAAATCTCATGCAATCTCCTTTTGTTTCCCCAGCCACTGGAGCTTTAAGACAATCACCAAATATCACAAGACTCATGATAACATCATAAAAGCACTGCATTTCCCTCCCACAAGGCCTAGGGGGCCAGACTGCAATACTCCTATTCATACTGAATAGTACTTTGTTTTCCACAGACAGTAGTCCCATTGAAATCAGTGGGGCTCATAGAATAAGGTGCTATTCAGGTAGGCAAGGCCATTACAATCTGTCTGGAAGGGAACTTTGCTGGGGAGTTACTGCTGCTTTAGGGCTACAGCAACTCCTTTGGCCCATGCTGCCCTAAAAAGGGACAGGACCAGCCAACAGCTGGATGGAGAGAGGAAGATGAGCAACTCTTTGGGGAACTGCAGAGTACAGAGGGGAACTCATGTATGGATGTGGATAACATTATCTATCATGCATAAAACAGTCAAGATAATGGGCATTTTGGAGAACATGATTTCTAGCATTGCACCAATCCAGAAATATTTTTTAAGCATTGGCAATTGAGAATGCAACAAATGAAAAAGTGAAACTGTTCTTAAACAAACAGAAAATGAATAGTATTGTTTGATGATGATTGATTAGAAGAAATAGAAAATCTAATGGACATAAAGCTATCAGCAAGGCTGTGTACAAACACCAACATTTGTATTCACTTCTGGGCCATAATTAGGATAGAAATGATAACTTGTCACAAAACTTTATTTTACTTATGTCTCCACTACCCTCACCAGCTAAATGAGTGTGCAAGGCTCCAGGCCCAGTAAGATTTGTGAGATCTGCAGCCTTGTGCCCCCGGATTAAAATAGTCTCAGAGACATTTCTGTCTGGTCTGACAGTGACTGATGGTAAAATTTCAGCTGTAGGACTGAGACACTGTAAATACATTTTCACAGCTATTGTTTCCTTCAAGGGGGGCAGGCAAGTGTTTTAACACTAGATCATAGAAGTACAGTGGCCACCCAGGCTTGAATTTGCTAATGGGACAGCACTGTCTGATTGCATGGACCTAATTTAGCAGCTGGCCAGGGATGAGCTCAGAGCCACAAAAGAGAAGAATGTTATATAGTGTTGATCCATGATGGGCAAATGACAGAGTTCCTATCCTCAAGAATTCAAAAATAAGAAGGAAATACCAGAATAAATTATGGAAATTTATTTTCACTCTGAAGTGTACAGAAACTCTAGTCTCAGTGCCTGTGTGTCCTGCACATGATTTATAGCACCTTTGCAAGTAAAATGGTGTTCTGAAAAGAGCAGGAATTTTCAAGGTGATGCATTAGTCAGTTGGAAAGTACTAGTAATTTAGCCTTGGCATTTCATCTCTCTCGCCATAGACGGTGTCCTTAACATAACTCAGACTCCTTTGAAGGGACAGGAACTGTGACCCAGGGTGTCTTACCCCACTTTAAACCTTAGCAGACCAACCTGGAACGTACAAGTTCTTTAATGACCTAGCCTGTCATTCCATAGGGTACATCTTCTCACTGACTACCCAGGAAGGAGGTGACTACAACAACCAATCACTAGGACAGGCATAGGTTACAATCTCATTCACCTTTACTGAAACTTCCCTTGAATGAGAGCATGTGGCTCTATATGACTTCAATGAGAAATGCATATCTATGTCTGAGGCCAAATCTGCCCTCTCTTTTTTGACCTGATATAAAAATCTCCTAGATGAAGAAAAATAATCATTGTGTTTCCTATCTAGTTGCTCTTATGCACCAAAGATGAAGTTGTTCATCATATGCACCAAAGATGAAGCTCCTTTTGGTTGTTCACTTTAACATACAGGCCATTGTTCAAGTTTCCTCTGTTTGTACTTAAACTGCATACAGTAGTCACATAAAATTTTACCCATTTTACTTCAGATAGCTAAACTATGTTACTGCAAGTACTGAGATATTACCAAGTCATCTAAGGTGAGTGATAAGTTAAATGCAACCCAACACATAGTCTTAGTTAATAATAAGAGTTGTGACAAATACTGAAAAATCAGGTATCCATTCAAAAGAGATGATAAGAGAACAACTCACACCCACCACATTCAAGGAAAAAGTTCACATTACTTTAATATGACAGCTGGATTATTTTTAACGTTATGGGGTATAATATTCCTTTTAAAAACAAATTTATCAAGGGGTTTGTTTCTTTCAAAATTGTGGTAAACATTTTTCCTTTTGGAGAGAGAATATATTATTTAACCCCATTTGAGTTAGATATATATATGTGTGTGAATATCTATCTATTTAGATAGATAGATTCACACATGTACACATGAGCACTGGAGGGTACTGTTGAATACTTACCACATTGTAAGGATATTCAGCTCAGGTGTACCAACAACTTGCTCCCATTAGCTAGCTTTGCAAATTGTCTCCTTGCTGAGAGAGGATTGGCTATATTATAAGTATATAAGTGAAGGCCCATCATCCAATCTCTACCCACTGCTTAAGAAAAGATTTGCTAATTCAGATTCTTTGTGACTACAGCATGCAAATATGAAATAAAAGAAAGGAATAAAAAAGTCGACTAACCTAACCCACCTGAGCTCGGCTCACAGGGATCTATATCCTCGTCATCACTGGGACATTCAGCTGAGGCCACCAGGATGTCATCTGTGGTCTGCAAAGAAAATAAAGTCAAGCAGATTCATTTAAACTGAGCCAGCATATGTTCAGATGATCATTAGCATATCTGCCATCACTCAGATTTATGTAAAGTCCTAAATGCCTGAGCATTTCAGACTTAAAATTTTATGATACAAAGATGCTCTCCATTTGTATTATAATGAGGCTCTGCTTTTCATGTCATTTTTCAAAGGATTGTGTCAGATACCAAAAGCAGAATATTGAAAATTTCTTGAAAATTCTCTTCAGCCATTTTGTTCTAACAAGAATGAGAACATGGAGGGACAAAGAACTTGCATTTAGATGTTATTCTCTTCTCTCTATATCCATATCTCTATATGTGGAGAAATTGGAGAGGGTCCAGAGAAGAGCAACAAGAATGGTTAAAGGTCTTAAGATAATGACCTAATGAAGGAAGTTACTGACGAATTGGGTTTGTTAGTTGAAAAGAGAAGACTGAGAGGGAATTGATAGCCGTTTTCAGGGTATCTAAAAGGGTGTCATCAGGAGAGGGAGAAAACTTGTTCCCTAGCCCCTATGCCTAGAACAGAAGCAATGGTTTGCCTTAACTGCAGAAGGAGATTTTAGGTTTTGGACATTAGAAAGTGTTCCTAACTGTCAGCGGGTAGTAAATTGCTGGAATAAATTGCTCTGAGGGAGGTTGATATGTGAATCTCCATCTCTGGGATATTTAAGGAGGTGTAGATAAATGTCTTCAGGGATGGTCTAGACAGTATTTGTTGTCCTCGCCTATGACGTCGGCGG
The DNA here is from genome assembly GCF_003597395.2 of Chelonoidis abingdonii. NCBI lineage: Eukaryota > Metazoa > Chordata > Testudines > Testudinidae > Chelonoidis > Chelonoidis abingdonii. The sequence goes on along the minus strand of NC_133771.1, from coordinate 190,110,882 downwards.
GGATTGGGATCTCGATGACCTCTCAAGTCCCTTTTCAGTCCTAAGAGTTCATGGAATCTCTGATATATAAAATTATGAATATTATCAGGAAAAAATGTGGCATATCCTTGCCAAATAAACAGAGCCAATTTAAATAGATTGGATTGGGAGAACACCATCAGAGGGTTTGAGTGGTATCAATGTTTTCTGGCAAATAGTTCTTACTTTTTCTTGAAGAGTAGCTACGTACCATATCAACTGTACGAATATTTACAAATGCTCAGGAAAAAAAAGACTTGAAGTATTTTATCATAATCATCAGATTCAAGGTTGGAAGGGACCTCAGGGGGTAGTTTGTTACAATCCCATGCTCAAAGCAGGATCCTAAATCTCCAACTAAATATTCTCGCGGACTTCATCAAGCTGACCGTTAAAAACCTCTAAGGAAGAAGATTCCACACCTCCTAGGATAACCCAATTCAGTCTTCCCACCTTCTGTCAAAAAGTTTCCCTAATATCAACCTAAAACCTCCCTCACTGACACCTGAGACATACCCTTGTTCTGTCATCTGGTACACTGAGAACAGTCTAGATCCATTCTCTTTGACCCTCCCTTCAGGTAGCTGAAGCCACTATCAGTTCCTCTCTCGTTCTTCCTATTCTGCAGATCTGGACAGGCAGGAAAACATATGTGCTAATGTATCGTCGTGGTCAAAAGCAAACAAATTATCGATGTTGAAGATGGATTAGAAAATAACATGATAATTTAGATTTCTTATATAGAAAGGAATACTGTATCTAGAGTCTGATTAACATATATTATCAGAAAAGGGGATAGAGCAAACAATGGTTCCAGATATGGGTGATCAAAATTATTAGTGCATTAAGATTTCCATAGGAAAAGCTCACATATAGGGGGACTAATTAATTTGCAGAGGAGATAAATAAGGAGGGCATGAGGATAGGTGAAACAATGAATAGTGAGTGTACATAGAAAGAAATTGGGCACTCCTATTTAGCGTTCTTATAGTTACAACAACAAGGAGACAGTCAATAGAAACGGAAAGGCAACAATTTAACTGATAAGAGAAATACTTTCTTTTACAATGTACAATTCTGTGTCCAGATCTTAGTTGGATTAAGAAACTAATACAATATTTATAAACCTGATGGGGGAAACATCACAGTTACATTAGAAATAGAAAACTAGATAAGTGGTATCACTTAAGTAACACTTAGAGAGCAGGGTAGGCAACCGATGGCCCAATGCGAAGGCAGACGCGAGCTGGATTTTTCAGTGGCACTCACTTCCACTGCCCAGGTTCCTGGCCACCGCGTCGGGGGGCTCGCATTTTAATTAAGTTTAAATGAAGCTTCTTGAAACAGTTAAAAACCTTATTTACTTTACACACAAACAATAGTTTAGTATATATTATAGACTATAGAAAGAGACTTTCTAAAAACGTTTAAATGTATTACTGACACGTGAAACCTTAAATTAAGTGAAGTAATGAAGATCTCGGCACACACTTCGAAGGTTTGCCGACCCTGACTTAGGGTTTGTTTATTACTGCAATTAAAAACCTCAATGGACCTTGCAAACTGATCAGGCTTCGCTTGTAGCGACTATTTAATTATGCGTGAGATGGTTTGCGAAGTGTGGACACAGGGTCTAGGAACTCTGAAGGTGCGAGGGTCCCAGAGCTCAGGCTTGCAGCCAAACCAACATTTAAACCAGCCTCTGAGCCAGGACTGGCACTAAGTGTTATCTGAGCGCCCTAAGTGCCGGGCCATTATTGCCTCCTCGCGCTGTGGGTCTCAAGGCTCTGGCGGAGCTGCGCAGGCATGGCGGTGGCGGCAGATCCACCGGAAGCCGCAGGACCCAGCGGGAACCATCCACAGAAAGCCATGTAGGCAGGTCCACCAGGAGCCATGGGACCAGAGACCCTCCGCAGGTACGACATGCGGCAGCATCCACCGGAGCCGCTGCCGCCGCCTGGCAGTAAAATTGCCCCCCGCCCCTAATTTGGCTAGCGCCCGTAGGCAACTGCCCATAAGTTGCCTAAATAAAAGCGCCGCCTGCTCTTAGCTCAAGCCCTGGAGCCTGAAGTCACCTAGGCACGGGTGAGCTTCGCGGGGTGTCTAATTGCAGTGTAGACATACCATTAGTGATGTTGTTAAAGAACTTTCTCTATCATCAAGTCATTCCATAATTGTCCATTTCAAGGTTACTTTTATCTTCTCATGAAACATTTGGTACTAGCCACAGTTGGGGATATGATACACTGGTACATGGACCTCAGGCTGCAGCTGGATTATAGTCATTTCTATAGTCCTATATGGTACTTACCCAAACTGTGAGATGCAGAATATATTCATCAGTGTGGAATCTTACATTTATGCACTTTTTGCAATGAATAACGGGAGGAAATCTGTTCCATGTTCAGCTTTTAAACCTATGAGGCATATCACTTTGATGTAACACTTTTATTTCTTGACAGATGTTTAGCAATGTTGTTTATTATTCTTCCAGATGAAGTTTTACAGCAAAGAATGTTTGTTGTAATAGGCTTATTCTTTGATGTGCCTCACAAATATTAAGGAACATATGCTTACAACACTCTTGTGAGGTAGGGAAGTGCTATTATCACCATTTTACAGGTGGAGGACTAAGGCTTAGGGAGATTAAGTGACTGACCCCAAGTCAAACAAGAAGTGTATGGAAGACATCATAGTCCAGTGCCTAAACCACAGAACCACCCTTCCTCAGGGAAAACCACATTGTAAATCTATGAGACTGGCAAAGAAACTGGGAGATACAGGAAGAGAGAGAGACAAAAAAAATATAGTGTTTTTTTCCTACACCATATAGAAAAAACTGGAACTGTAGGTACCTACAAATATCCTAATATAGTCTCAGGCAAAACAAAACAACAAAAACAACCCACATTTACTGAGACAATTTAAGGCTGCACATTAATACCTCCCTCCATTTTTCAAAAAATGGCCTAAGACAACTCTGCAGCTGAAAACCAACCAACCTTAAAAACATGGACATAAAAAGTTGAGCTCCTGTTTTAAGAAACAAACAAAACTGAAAAACCATGGAAAATCAGCATGAGTCAATCAAACACTCTTAGCTATGTCCACATAGTCTCATCTTTACATCTTTCCTGCTACTTGTAACACTGCAGACATTCTCTTTGTGCAGTCTGCAGATGCCCAATCGAAAAGTTACGTCTGTGGTATGACACTTTGTCACCATTCTAACCTTTGCTCTTTCTAGAGAAGACCCATAAGTTGCATGCCTAAGAAGTTTCTATGTATTATTTTGATGCAAAACTGTAACATTTGTACAAGTAGAGAGACATGGAATATTAATTTATAGCAGAAAATGAGATTCTCCTCTATTCCATTGGTGTAATCAGGAATTGTTAAAGAACGTCTTTCTGCATGGACTATGCATGTCTGTAAAGAAGGTCATAATTTGAACAACCACTGTATGACTCATATGAAAGTGTGTGATGGATGGATAAAATTGTCTCTGGTTGTTCTGAGGGGAGGACTGCACGGGCAGAGTTAAATGTTCTTAAGTGGCCTTAACTCTGCTTTTCAATGCAGTTTGCAATACACTTGAAATTATCAGGAAGAATTCTAAACTGTCAATGGGATTTTATTCCTTCTGCATCTGAAAGAATGAGGATTTTTTTCTGCATGTTTACTTACAAGGGATAAAAGTGGTTTTATAATATAGTTGGAACCTTCTATATGAAGGGAGAACTACTGAGTGTATTTAATAGAGATCTATGAAAACTCCAGCTGTTGCTCACTTAAGGAGCATTAATGAGCAGAAAGAGGTATTCTTGATTTTATTGTATGTAAATAAATTAATGCTCAGTTTTCTTTTAAAAAATTGTGATACAACATGCAAGCCAGCATATATGCCAAGAATGGCCTCGCTACAACTGCTGAATATTCAAGTCAATGATATGTGTAAAACTGATTTTGTAACAGTGCGGGTTTAAAAGCACTCAGTCATATACCAGGATTGGACTGAAGGTGGAAGGGGCAAGATGATGTGAGAATTGTTTTCTTCCATGAAAAACATTTCCAAAATATTTGCAGTTTAAATATCAATTAACTACTTGTCACAAAAACAAACAAGCAAACAAATTAAAACCAAAAACCCAACACTGTTTACAAAGAGAGGGCAAGGAAAGAGTGAAAGCTAAGTGGAGTGGCATTGACCAAAGTTAGCAATGAATGCTACTGAAGTGCTGAAGTCATTTTTATAATGGATTAAACATTAGTTCTAATTACATAAAATATGAAAATATATAAAAATGAAATACTGTGAGCCAAATACTAGTCCTTTCTCCGACAAACCTCCCATTTACTTCAATGCTTCAATTACTGCCTAGATAAAGGCAGTAGGATTTAGCTCTAGAGTTCTAAGACTGCTAAGAGGTTGGTCCAGATAAATAATATCAGGGAGAGTAAAAAGTCTATGTTAAACTTACTGTAAATTGCCCTTTTCTGGTGATTTTTAATGTGACAAAGAGAATTCAAATACATTAATTTTCCAAAATGAAGTGCACTTATTGTTACCACCCATGATAAACATTACCAATTTACAGGACAGCTGCACCAAGCATTTTCATTAAACAAGGATTTTAAAATTAGAGCAAAATCCTCCCCTATTTGCAGTGAGTGTCTAACAGGATAACATAAAAGCTCGTGTCATCATAATATGAAATTGGATTAGAATGTCTCTTGGGTGAATTGTTCAATTCATTTTAACAATGATAATCTAGTTGTAAGAGATTTTTCTTTTTAAATGGCAGGTGTACATCCTGGAAGGCTAACTCTGATTTCATTAGTTTTTTTTCCTTTGTGTATTACCATATTTTTAGGAGAGTTCAACTTAAATGACTGTGTGATGTTTAAGACAGAGTTTATTTTGTGATGTCCGGCTATTTAAAAAGCTGGACATTTGTGACATTTAAAAAAAAGATGGTCAGAAAAGTTCATAATTATCAGACCTATATAAAAATTGGTAAAAATCACACATTGTAAAGGATGGAAGTTGAGAAATAACTCCACATTTAGGCTCTGACCCTTACTTACTCACATGAGTAGTCTCTCTGAAGTCTACATGATTACCTACATGAGTAAGGGCTGCTTGCAATAACAAAGTTTAGAGGATTTGGATCTTAGTCATCACAGTGGAAATACAAAATGTCACCCAGCTGCAATCTTGCTTGGGGAAGGGGATGGGATTCTTAAAAAGAAAGCTGCAGGCCAGTCTTTCCAGCTCAGATAATTATGGCTTACTTGTGGCATTAGACACAATAACAGACTCTACAGCAATGGATAAATATCAAACAGTCTCATGGGCTCTGGCCATTGGATGCTGATGATATGAGACTCTTTTCTGATAATACTTGGCTAACACTACATTGCAGAAAACAACGGGGGATGAAGTAAGAAGATGAAGTTGTTTATATAGTGAACAGGGGACAGCAAATGGGGGAGTTTGAGAGGGAGTTTGTAGGAGTAAGAAAGACTAAAAGCAGCATGGTTTGGAAATACTGTATCACCAATGCCACCATTGCTCCTGACTCCTTCACCTTCCCCTGTGTCCCGACTGAAAACCTGACCATGGATGCCTTACCCAGGTCCTGGTGTGGATATGTGGAGACTGTGGCCTGCGTTATCCCAATGCTGGGGGGACCATCCAGTGTGAAAGATGCCTAGTGTAGGATTTTTCAGGAGGTAGGTAGGAGAGCTACAGAAGGAGGTGGCTATGCTGAGGAGTATCCATGCACAGGAACAGTTAATTGAAAACATGCATATGGAGACCTCAAAGTTTAAGGACAAAATCCAGCTGGAAAGTAGTGCAGTAACACCACCAGGAGAGGAGGAAGCTGCTCCTTCACAGGGAGGAACCTGGATGCTCCTTACTTCTGGCAGCAGGCACTGCTCCACTCCTGCTCCCAAACCATGGTCCATAGAGACAAAAAAACGTTACGCTGCTCTGGCAATGAGGGATCAGGAATATCCTCCAAAGGTGGTGTAGGAGAAGCCATGTGCCCACAAAGCTGGGATGATCATGACTACCACTCCAAAGAGAAACAAAGGATGGTGGTCAGTGACTGCCTTCCAAGGGGAGTAGAGGCATCCATCTGCAGGCCAGACCTGGTATCCCAGGAAGTATGCTGATTGACAGGGGCCTGTATCCAAGACATTATAGAAATATTGCTGAGGATCTTCCAGCCCTCTGACTAGTACCACACTTTTCTCATCCATGTGGACACTAATGATATGGCAAAGCATGACCCTGAGCAGATCAAAAGTGACTACAGGGCTCTGGAAGTGAGGGTGAAGGAGTTGGGGCCTCCTGGACTAGTTCAGGGATGGCATTCCATGCTTAGCATAGAGAATAGCATGAAAGAAAGCATGGAGACAATTGTGGAAGAGTGGACTAATGGGTGGTTTCGGATGGTGTTACTGGATGGGCAGACGGTGTGGGGAAGAGGTCAAAATGGTAAGGGACAAGGGCAGATAAGTGGGGAGGCGAAGAGATGCTACAGGAACAGCCAGAAAGCTAAAAAAGAAAATTAGGAACATTCAGTGCTCTGAAGACCAAAGGAGAACTGGATTTTGGGAAGGACAGATGACTGACAGTATCAAAAATGCTGAGTAGGAAGTGAATAAAGTAGAGCCCAGAAATTCAGTCAGGAGGAGGTTGTTAGATATCTTGGAGAGAATAAGTGCAATGGAGTGCTGAAAACAGAAGCCATATTCAAGTATGTAACTAGAGGAACTTGAGGAATTATCCTGGGAGGTTCTCTGGCCTGTGTTGTACAGGAGGTAAGACTAGATGATCACAGTGGTCCCTTCTGGACTTGGAATCTATGTAGCAATACTTATAGATGGCATATCACTGAAGCTGGCTGAGGGGTTGGAAAACAGGATGCAAGTTATAAAGATTCTTTATAATATGAGGTATACCAGGCAGGAACTCAGTGGCTATAGACAAGGGACCATGGGAAAACTATTTCAGATATAGGCCTGGGAATTAAATCTCCTTTTCCCAAGTTCTTTGTTATCAGATCTGTTCACACTATCACATCATTTTTCTTCCTGGGAAGGCATATTAAAATACTTTTGCGTCAGTCCAATGAAAATTACTGTAGTTACAACTGATTTTTAGACATGGAGGGCTGCTTTGACTTAACAAGAGAAAAGTATAGCCCAAGAACGGAGATATAAATAACGGATTGAGAAAACCCACAGATAGATGCTGCTGTCATCTTAATTAGCTATTGCAAATACAGATTTTCCCCCAAACAAACAGTTCATGTAATATTTACAGAAGAAATAATTGTTCAGTGCTTACTGTGCTTTTTTTTTTCTTTACTGTTTGGACACATTACACTTCTAAGTAGTAAACTACTTTA
>NC_133771.1:190100227-190102704 GCF_003597395.2 Chelonoidis abingdonii | reverse complement strand
CCGCCTGATTTCCCAATAAGAAGCCGATGGAGGCTAGACTTCTTTTAAAATTGGGGTTATTTCTTTTATTTTCTTATTGGTGCTGTGTGGACTTGTCTGTGGCTACCCCAGGTGGCTTTTGTTTTTGCTCCTGTAACCTTTAAGCTGAACCTCATGATGTAGAGCTATCTTGATGCTTAATTTTTGTAATTTTTTTTTTTTGATTAGCCAAAAGGCGACTAGTTCCAGATGCTGTTGTATTTCCTATTCTTTGATGTTTTAAATATAAATTTACTCTCTCCAACGCTTATCATTCAGTCGATTCTACAACTCCATCCTGTGACAATGATCCCTCATTCACAGGCTTGAGAGGGCAGCCAGTACCTTAACCCACAGACAACTCTAATCACCTTAAGCATATTCTCACTAGCAATCTCACACACTGCACGCATCAGCAACTCTACACTCAGTCAACCGAACATCCATTATGCAACAAGCTCGATGGCCACTTCGTTCCCACATATCTACACCAGCAACACCTATCCACAGTGACCTACCAGAATCAGCTCACAACTATAACCATGTTACATTTTCACCGTGCATTGTCCACCAAATGTCTATAGGACACCATTTGCATGCGCCAGCATATCGTCGCTCTCGTGTGTGCTTACATGGGGCAACTGGATAGTCCCTATGCTAAAGGTATTAAATGTACACAGGTCAGATATTAGGAATGCAATATACACAAACCTGCAGGGTAGAAACTTCAACCTTCTGTCTGGGCCACACAATAGCAGATTTTAAAGTAGCCATCCTTCAGCAAAAAAACTTCAGGACCAGACTTCAAAGAGAAACTGCTGAGCTTCAGTTCAGCAAATTTGACACCATCAGCTCAGGATTAAACAAAGGCTGTGAATGGCTAGCCAACTACAAAAGCAGTTTCTCCTCCCTTGGTGTTCACACCTCAGCTGCTAGAAGAGGGCCTCATCCTCCCTGATTGAAATAACCTCGTTATCTCTAGGCTGATTCTGGCCTACATATTTATACCTGCGCCTCTGGAAATTTCCATTACATGCGTCTGATGAAGTGGGTATTCATCCACGAAAGCTTATGCTCCAATACATCTGTTAGTCTATAAAGTGCCACAAGACTCTTTGTTACAGGATTGGATTTTTGTGTCCCTAGGAAGTTTGTGCATATGCTGTTCAATTATCTGGTGACAACAGCTGATTTCCTGTGTTTTGTTTTTTTTTCACCTCTTTCCCGGTGTGTGTGTGTGTAAGGGCTTGAGAGTACTCCACAGGAAGGAATTCCCAAGTGCGCCCTTCTGGGTTCTCAAACGCGTTTTTTTTGCATTTGGGTGGTGGCAGCATCTACCCATCCAAGGTCAGAGAGAAGCTATAACCTTGGGAGTTTAATACAAGCCTTGAGTGGCTGGTATTAATTTTTAGAATCCTTGCGGGCCCCCACCTTCTGCATTTGAAGTGCTAGAGTGGGGAATCAGCCCTGACATGGTGGCAGTGCAATGGGATCATTTCAAACCAGAAGCACACGTTTTTCCTTCGCGCAGCCTGCACATCCCGGGCGTCTTCCTTCCTTCCTTTCCTTTCCTGAGATGGAAAAGGCACAAAAAGAGTCCAACCTGCCAAGCCAGGGAATCCAACAAGCAGACCTCATAATCTTCAAGATGATTGCTTAAGCAATTTAAAATTTCTCAGTACAAAATAAATGATAAATGTTGCTGAGATAAAGAAATCTGCATTTGGGGATGAACAGCCTATGGATTCTACCATACTAAACAATCATATTGCCCTTTGGCCACACTTAGTTGTAGTTAGAAAGATGAAAAAAACTTTGCTTCTCTCTTTTGCAGCAATTTTTATGAATGCCATGATCAGAGAGAGATGCACAATTAGGTAATGAAAGAAACACAGTGTGGGGGGCGGGGTACAACAAATGATTGGTGTTTCACAGATAGTAGACAGTAGTCCACCATGGAATCTGTTACAATATAGAATACTGAACACTAGTTCACTCCCACCATGTAAATGCAGGTTTTGTTTTGTGGCTATCCAAGCATACTATATGTTATTGTTTACCTACAGTGGAGTGGAGCAGTACTAATTATGACAAAGTTCCTCCTCTACCTTGGTGGGTCCTGCGCTTATTGGCAGATTTGCTCTCCTCAATGATCTTCCCCACAGTCTGGGTCAACTCCTCCTGTGTCTGATCAGGAGTTGGGAGGTTTGGGGAGAACCCGGGCCCACCCTCTACTCCGGGTTCCAGCCCAGGGCCCTGTGGACTGCAGCTGTCTATAGTACCTCCTGTAACAGCTGCATGACAGCTACAACTCCCTGGGCTACTTCCCCATGGCCTCCTTCTTTATCCTCACCACAGGATCTTCCTTCTGATGTCTGATAACACTTGTACTCCTTAGTCCTCCAGCAGCACACCGTCTTACTCTCAGCTCCTTGTGCCTCTTGCTCCCAGCTCCTCAC
>NC_133771.1:189979031-190096843 GCF_003597395.2 Chelonoidis abingdonii | reverse complement strand
GCCTTAGCTGCCCTCCTTTCCCTTTTTGACTTCCTACCATGTCTGGGAATGGAAAATAAATCTGGGGATATTTCAGAGAAGACTGGGGGTTGACAGTCCACTGTGGATGCCTCACTAACTTCAGGGTTCCCCTTTTCCTCCAATCCTCCTACTGGGAGTAAGTCTCCAAACCCTGGGAAGTTCCTCCCTATGAGCACCAGGTATGGGAGTTTAGAAACTACACCTGCTGCTACCTCAGTAGTGTTCCCCTGAATCTCAATTTTTACTGAATTCAATGTCGGCACCTGTTAAATCAGTATGTGGAGTCAGGCAGGGCTGTATCTTGGCCACTGCACTCTTTTGTCGGCAGAAGGTATTTCATAATGCAGCGTTCCTTCAGGTCCATAGGCATTAAGATCTCTCACGCTCAGACTTCAACTATGCTAATGATGTTGTTCTTCTAGTACAGAGCCTTGACAGGTTTCACAAGGCACTCCAGCAAATTGTGGAGGAATTGGCTAAGGTTGGCCTCCATGTTTCATGGACAAAGACAAAGCTGCAAAATTTGGACCTGGTCCATCTGTAACTCCAATACCTTTGAATAATGAAACTGTCGAAGCAGGCTCCACCTCTTGCTATTTGGGTTCTATACTCACCAGTTCTTTCAACTCACCATCGGATTGGCCTCAAAATGTCTGTCATGGGTCATTAACAGCAAATATGGAATCATCATCTCAGCATGACAACCAAGTTCAGGACCTATTCAAGCTGTATCCTCGCCATACTGTTGTACAGCTGCGAAACATGAACACTATGGGACTCAGACTGGGCAAAGCTGAAGGCTTTCCACCCAAAATGCCAACATTATATACTAGGCATAAAGTGGAATGATTTTGTTTGCAATGTAGACGTCTTATGCTTTTTGGACATGGCATGAGAATGCCACAAAATGTTCCAGCGAATGTTGTTCTCCGGATGGCTTGTAACATCCAGAGAAAAATTCCACCAATCAAGGAGTGAAGCCACTCCAGAGGCAGACTCCCTATTACATGGGTTCATCAAGTCTGTTCCAATGTTGGACTCTCAGGCCATCAAGTCCTTGTAGCCACAGAGGAATGGACCAAATGGTGAATGATGGCTATGGTCGACCATTCAGTTAAGCATTGAAGAAGAAGAAGAGGAGCCAGAGCCAGCCAGAAGCAGCCCAGGGAGCAGAACTGCACTAGCTAGAGCCAGAAAGAACCAGAGAAACAACCAGGTAGCAACGCTGTGCTGAGAACAGATCCACACCAACCAGAAGCGCAGCCAAGAGAGCTGAACAGGACGCAGAGCAGCAGCAGTACTAAGGCAGAGTGGAGCTGGAGCAGTCCAGAGCCAGGTGCAGAGGGCCCAGCACAGGGAGACACCACCAGCTGAGAGGTCTTGTAGGCCATCCTTGGAGGGGGATTGTGACCCCAATGGGAGGGCTGATGATGGGATGAAGGGTTCTGCCACCCAGAGCCTGAGGGCATGTGGCCTCCGCCAGAGCAAGTGTCTGACCCACAGTATCACCTGGGAAGGATGCCTGGAACATGTGAAGAACAGACTGTGAACTTCCCTTACATTCCAGAGATGGTTGTTTGTGGTTCCCCATGGGAGATGAGGTTACACATTTTCCTTTAATCTCTCCCATTTTTTCCTTATTTTTTATGGTTGTTGCTTAATAAATTGTATTTGCTTTGAACGATATGTAATGATCAGTGGGTCAAGGAAGTGTCCAGTGCGGCAAGAGTACCCTGGAGTAGGAACACCCTAGCCCTGTCCTAAGTGACCACACACAATGATGGGCTGAACCGCCCCCCCAGATTGAGCCCTACGCCAAGAGCCTTTGTCTGGGTTACAGGACTCTGCCACACAGAAGAATGGAAAAGGGAGTCCTCGAAGAAAGCAGGCCTCTGAGTGAAGGGAGAGGAAGTCAAGACTCAGATCCTTTGCCAGCCAATCCACCAGAATAGTGTATAAACCGGAAATTCTCTTACAATAGTGGACCATTCCCCCGCTTAAACCTGCATGACTTAAGTGTCATGGTTTATATAAAATTTTCAGTTGCTTTCTAATGTTCATTCTTTAACAGCACTCTATATACGCTAGCTCCTAATTACATTAAGCTTACATAAATAATAGTCCTTTTTTTAACCAATTATACCTCTTCTTACACTCACACAATGCCTGAGTCTTTTACAGATGTTGATAATAGAACGATCTTCCAACCCTTGACTTAAACAACTAAACTCACGTTTAGAATGTTCAATGGAATGCTTTCTTGGAGCAAAGAGTTGCAAGATCGAGTCCAGATATGTAATATCAGCAGCAAAGAGTCCTGGGCACCTTATAACTAACAGAAGTTTGGAGCAGAGCTTTCGTGGTGAATACCCACTTCGTCGGATGCATGTAATATTCAGGAGATCCCCTGCAGATCCCATCATAAGGATTTTTAGAACAATTGTAAGAACAGAATGACCCCAAAGTGTCCACCTCAGTATTTATAGAGAGCCCATTGCCTATTAACGCAGTCTGGGGACATTAAGTACCTGATGAAGGCATAACAACTTCAATCCTAATGAATCTGCACATAGGCCTGGGAGTCAGAATGGTCCTGAGTTCTAACTAAGGCTCTGCCATCAATTCATCCGTGTAACCTCAAACATATTCACGTTCATCTTTCTGCTTGTTGTTCCCCTCTGTCAAAATGGGTGATAAAATACTTTCCACCTACTTACCCAAACGCATTGAGAGGGGTTAATGTCTGAACAGTGTTTGAACACATCAGGACCCAAAATCTGAGCTGCACCAAATTCAACTTAGGCCTTGTCTACACTTGCAGTTGCAAGCGCTGTGAGGGGTTACAGACGCTGCAACTACTTAGCAGGTCTACACTAAAAGCTCAGCCAGCGCTGCAACTCCCTGTTTGCAGCGCTGGCTGTACAGCCTGGGTCTGCTTCCAGTGTAGCGAGACCAGCGCTGGTGATGCAGCGCGGTCAACAGGTTGTGGACACTCACCAGCGTTTTTATGGCCTCCAGGGTATTAGGACTTATCCCAGCTACCTCTTCAGCCTCCTCTGGTCATCACTTTGCAACTCCATGCCCTGGGCTCAGAGCCTGGAGAGGAGGGGGAGGTTGTAGAGGAACCCGAGAGGGAGGCTTACTGAGGTGTTTGGAGACTCCAGGAGTCATGCAGCGCAGGAGCTATTTTCCAGCTAGGAAGAAGCTAGCGCCAGTACGCAGCTGCTGGACTTGGTAGTGAGGAACCAGCAGAGGAGCCTGTTCCTGGTAAGAAGCTTTAATTATAAGGATGCAAATGTTTTGGGAGCAGGGGGCTATGGCTGCCTGCAAGCATGCTAGATGTGGAATAACCATTGATTTCCCTGTACTGCTCTTTGCCTTTCCACAAGCCACAGAAACCCCATGGCTTCCAGAGTGACAACACCCACCCCTTCCCAGATGAGCTGCATGTGCAAGATGGCTCTGAGAGTAGCTGCTGTGGCAGATGTGGGTGTAGGGTTCAGTGTTATTTCCCTGTAACTGCTCTTGTTCCACAAGCCACAGAAACCCACATGGCTTCCAGAGTGAAGCAACCCCACCCCCACCCTTCCTAGGTGAGCTTGCGTGTGCAAGAGCTCTGAAGAGTAGCTGCTGTGGCAGAGTGGGTGTAGGGTTCAGTGTTATTTCCCTGTAGCTGCTCTTTTGCTTTCACAAGCAACAGGAAACCCCATGCTTCCAGAGTGAGCAACCCCCACCCTCCTAGGTGAGCTGCGTGTGCAAGATGGCTCTGAAGTAGCGCTGTGGCAGATGTGGGTGTAGGGTTCAGTGTTATTTCCCTGTAAGCTGCTCTTTGCTTTTCAACAAGTCACAGAAACCCATGGCATCCACAGTGAAGCACCCCCACTCCTTCCCAGGTAGCTGTGTGTGCAAGACGGCTCTGAGAGTAGCTGCTGTGGCAGATGTGGGTGTAGGGTTCAGTGTTATTTACCTGTAGCTGCTCTTTGCTTTCCGCAAGCCACAGAAATGCCATGGCTTCCAGAGTGAAGCCAACCCCACCCCACCCCTCCCAGGTGAGCCACGTAGCAGCCCCCCTTCCACTGTGAGCTGCGTGTGGGGAACTCGCCATCTCTACTGCAGCTGCGGCCTCTCTGTGCTATGCTCAGAATGTGTAAATGATGCTACAAAATCTTAAAAACAATGCAGGCTCTGTATTAACAGTTTACTCTCTTTTTTTTTTTTTTTTTTAAAGTGACCTTGAATACTGCTCCATCAGTGCAGACTTCTGAAAGACAGCAAAGCTTAAGAAAAAACCAAGGAAGACTAAGAAGAGATGGTGAAAGCAGTTAGGAATCTGTATTCCACAGAAAATAAAGTTGCAAGACTGGAGGGATAAGGAACCATGAAAAAGAACAGGCTGCCAGATAAAGGAGAAGGCTGCCAAAGAGAAAGAAATTGACTACCAAGAGAAGCACAGATCGGCAGGGATACTTAAAAAAAAAAAGTGGGAAAAAAGCGCTCTCAATTTCTTTCATGTATTATTTTACTTTCATAACTATATGAATAATAAAATTATATACATTGCATCATAAATATGCTGTTTGATTGGTTATTAATGACTGCTGTTTACATGTGTGGGCCCCGCCACTCACTGGGGGTGTGCACATGTGTTGGTTCCAGCTGCTCCCTCGCGGTTATAGTCCTGGAAACTGCAGGCAGCAGTGACATGGGGCTGGCTGAAGGCAGGGCAGGGGCTGACTGGAGGTAGGGGCTGGCTGCAGGCAGGGCAAGGGATGTGGGGCTGGTTGGAGACAAGGGGGTGTGGGGCGGGCTGGCTTCAGGCAGTGGGGTGCAGCAGGGTTGACTGGAAAACAGGGCAGGGGTGCGGGGCTGGGCAGAGTGAGCAGAGCTGGTGCGGGCAGCAGTGTGTGAGGGGGGCTGGCTGGCTTTGGGCAGGGTGTGTGGCAGGGTTGGCTGGAGACAGGACAGGGTGTTTGGCAGAGGTGGCTTGTGGGCACGAGGGTGCAGAGCTGGCTGCAGGCGGGGGCCGGACTGGTGTGGGCAGTCATGGGGTGCAGCAGAGGCAACTGGAACCCCAGCCTCTTTAAGTAGCCCCAAACTCCCTTCTACTCCGGGGACCTTTTAAATAGCTGCGGGAGCGCTGGGGAATGCAAGAGGGAGGCGGGGCTCCAGCAGCTATTTGAAGGACCGGGGTGGCAGAGCGCAGCTGGAGCCCCAGGGCTTTTAAATACCCCCTCACTGCCCCAGGGCTCAGGGGCGCTATTTAAAGGGTGCAGAGCTCCAGCCGGGGTCGGGGGGGGCTTGCCGTGCCTGTGGCCAGAGCTCCAGCCCGGGGTCGCGGGCTTGCCGTGCTCTGGCCGGAGCGCGGCAAGCTCTGCGACTCTGTTTCCTCTGGCCGGAGGCGACAACCCACCGCCCCACTCTCATGGCTGGAGCCCCGGCGGAGCACCCGCAAGCCCCGCGCCCGGCTGGAGCCTCTAGCTGGGAGAGCGGGGCCATGCCGCGCTCCCGCCGGTGCTTCACTCAAGGAGCGGGACCATGAAGCAGACCGCATGGGGACAGGGTAAGTTTTTAAAAAAAAGGTGCCTACGGTGCGGGGCCCTCTTGAGGCATGGGGTCCGATTCCAGGCATCACGGGTCGTTGGAACAGGAAGCGGAATGACCCGCACCTCCATCCCCTTCCCACAACCCACAGCGGCAAAATGGGAAGGTGTCTTGGGGATAGCTACCCACAATGCACCACTCACAACAGCGCTGCAACTGGGCAAGTGTGGACACCACTCGCAGCGCTGGTCGCTGTCAGTGTGGACACACTGCAGCGCTGGCCGTACACAGCTGTACAACCACAGCTGTAACGGCCAGCGCTGCAAAACTGTAAGTGTAGACAAAGCCTTAGTGCAGCCAAGGAGAGTAGGATACAGGGGAAAGTTCCCTTGAAGCCACTTTTCCCCTCTCCTAATCGTGGATCGGCAATGGAGCTGAAACACCCAGCATTAAGCCTGCTTGAAATTACTCTGCTGCAGTGGTCCCACAGGAACAGCTTTACCAGCCAGGGATCCAGAAAAGCGCAGCACACTGTGCCATACCCCTTTGCTCTGTCTGGAAATCCTCAGCTGCTCCCTCCACTAGTGCAAAGCAGGAGCTGGGACCCACAATCTGCCCCAGAAAGCACTATATAAATGCTAACTAATATTATTAGGCATGCTCAATAAAACTGAAATGTATTCAATATGGAGTCTCAACACTTTGATTCAAAGAGCTCCTAATAAGCAGGGACACAACTTAGGTCACAATGTGCAGTATATATTTTTTAAGAAATAACAACTCTGAAATGTTATTTTGATTGATTTTTACAGAATGCTTATGCTGTAGCATCTAAGCTCTAGTAAGGAGTGAGGGAAACACACACAAGTTATATGATGCTGCCCACAGAGAATTTCTTCTCCTGCTCAGACCAATTTGCAAAGATTAATTGTGTGGAAGGAGCTGTGCAATACTGGATTACATGACAAATGAACACTATGCCAGCAAATGATTTCAACTAATGTTCCACTATGCCTTTCAACTTTTGAATTTTAATTAGTAAAACACAGAAAAACAAAAAAAAACCACACAAACCCCTTAATCATTACATTATATTTCCAACTTGGGAAGGCATTTTGTTTCACACTAAAGAAAACTGCAGGTGTGAACACAAGGGAGACAGACCTTGGAAATTCTTACTTTGTTGCTATAACAATAGTTTGTGAGAATGTGTTTGGGTTGCAATTTAGCTCTCCTGTATACATCTCAGTTCATGTATGTTGAATCCAATCACAGGGTGCACAATCTCTTCAGTTTATTGTGCCCTAATAGATTTGTAAATTACTTAAATTATAGTGACAGGCTTCAGATAACTGGGGATTGAAAAAATATTCAACTTCTTTTGTTGCACTACTTAACACTGTTCTATAAAGCTGGTCAGATCTATGCTTTCAGTTGGATACTTACCAATTTTTGCCTCTGTATGAAGTTATGTAAGTAAATTCTGAAAGTAATCCATTATTTTTCTCTGTATTATTGTGAACACTAACTTACTCAAATCAGACCTTCATTTTTAATATTGAAAAATATTATTTTTATTGAAGATACATTAATTTTGAAAGCAAAATACCAAAAACTTGAAACAAAGTTTTTCAACTATTCACTCTAACAGGGTTGTCTGCAAACCCAAAGTTTCAGCATTCTCAAAGGTCTAAGGAGCAGAAACAGTTAAAATGTCTGAATTGATGGATGTTGTCACAAGATGACACTGGCCCTTTAAGAGGAAAGAGGCCAATGCACCTGTGACTGGTTGGCTGAATCCCATTTGTGCCCTAAAAAAAAGAAGACTGGGTCAATCAGTCAGGAAGGGGGCAGAGAGAGCAGATGTGGAACTCTCACTGCCTGAGAGAGGACTCTAGAGCAAGAGGTGGGCACTCGGGCAGTCCCCTGGGCCTTCTGTCCTGTATATGGTACAGGAAGCTGCAAAAAGCTCAGGAGTGACATGAGACTTTTAGTAAGCCCAGGACGCCTTTGTCAGAAATACAATTAAGTTCAGTCTATGGAAAATAAGTTACACTTTACAATGCCCATGATATAAAGTGGGCACCAGTGGGCCCAAATCAAAATGCAGAGCTGAACAGTCCTGAACTTTGGGAAGCTCAGGTCCAGATCTGGATCCATTTGTAAAGCAATCTATGAAATATTAAAGAAACACATAATGGAAGGATTACAATGAAATGGCTCAGAGGTATAGGAAATAAGAGCCACCTTTTAAAATGTGTGTGCCCAGATGACCAGCTTATATACTTGCTGGCCAAAAACCAAAGTTTAACATACTCCACAACAAGATTAAGGGTGACAGATTCTGACTGTGGAGGGGAGCACAAGTTACACACAAAAATTGCCCCCAAAATTCTCCTTAATGTACTGTTTCTTTTAATACACAATTAGTTTTATTCATTGATTTAGCATTTTCAAAACTGTTTCACCAGCAACCCTGGGTCCTGGGAGTGCACAGTTTTTAGTTACAAAAGGTTTTTCTGCAAATCATCCATCAATGATACAGTGTCATAGATAAAATGAGTCCACAGGGAATCCCACTACCCACTGCATTTGCTTACCAAGATGACAAAACTTCTCAGTATAGCTTTATTAGCTACACAGCTTGGCAGTCCTTTAACATTCACTTCCCTTTATTTGTGACCTATCTACCTAACAATATCCAAAAATTTACAAACTGACTTAACAGCAGGTGTGTATGCAATAAAAATGCTGTGACTTCCCTCCTTGTGGCTTTCAAACTTTCTTCTGCAGCAATGTTTGAATTAATGGAATGAGTACAAAATAATTAACCATGCAAATCATCACCCAGGCTTTTTGATACTGTGCCAAGGAGTGCCCCAGAAAATGGCTATAAATATATAAACCAGGGCTCTCTTACTATGGCAGACATTTTGCATTGTTTTAGTATATTGTGAAATCCAATTAATTAGCACCTTTAGAATATGTGGAGTGAAATTTCTGTGCTAATCAAAGTAAATCAATGCTTGGAACAGACTGGTCAGGATTGCCAACTTTCCAATCGTACAAAACTGAACACCCTTACCCTGCCCCCTTGCCCCACCCCTGTTCCACCCCTTCTCTGAGGTCCTGCCCCCCGCTCGCTCCATCCCCCCTTCCTCCATCACTCGCTTTCCCCCACCCTCACTCACTTTCACCAGGCTGGGGCAGGGGGTTGGAGTGTGTGCAAGAGGTGGGTAAGGGCTCCAGCTGGGGATGTGGGCTCTGGGGTGGGGCTGGGGCTGAGAGGTTCAGGGTGCAGGAGAGTATTCCAGGCTGGGGCTGAGGGTTGGGGCACTGGGGGGGAGGGTTCTGGCTGGGGGTGTGGGCTCTTGGGGGGTGTTGATAAGGGGTTTGGGGTGCAGGAGGGGACTCTGGGCTGGGACAGGGGTTGGGTGCAGGGGGGCTCCAGCTGCGGGTGTGGGTTCTGGGATTGGGCTGGTGATGAGGGATTTGAGGTTTAGGAGGGGGGCACCGGGCTGAGGCAGAGGATTGGGGTGCAGGAGTGAGTGCTTACTGTAGCTCCCAGGAAGAGGTCACCGGATCCCTGTGTCCTCTCAGTGCATGGATGGTCCGGGCAGCTCTGCGCTGCCCCCAGGCGCCATTCCTGCAGCTCCCATTGGTCGTGGTTCCTGGCCAATGAGAGCTGCAGAGCCAGCACTCAGGGCAGGGGCATTGTGTGGAGCCTCCCTGGCTGCCCACGCGACTAGGGGCTGCAGTGACCTGGCAGCTGCTTCCAAGAGCTGCACAGAATCAGGAAGGCAGGGAGGCTGCCTTTGCCCTGGGCCCCTACTGCACCGCCAAATGGACTTTTAACAGCCCGGTCGTTGGTGCTGACTGGAGCCACCAGGGTCCCTTTTCGTCCAAGAGTTCCAGTCAAAAACCAGATGCGTGGTAACTCTAATCAGTCCCCACAGTGCTCTCACTGGTAGAGGGGACATTTTTTAGCTGCATTAGACAGAGTACTAGCGCCCAGTTTATGTGTAGTGTTCAGTGCACAGAGGTTCCACATAGAGATTTCTTGCCAGATCAAGCCCACTGGTTTTGTTTTGTGTCTACAAATAACAAGAACAGAGCATTGTGTAGGCAGTGGTAACATTGAGCAGTTTTGAACAGGGGTTGCGGTATCAGAGCTGAAATTTGTTTTCCCTGCCCAACCCTCCATGTTAAGGAGGCAGGAATCTGCTGTTTTCTTAAGAAAAGGGTGGCGCTCTTATTGAGGGCAAACATTTGGACTTCCACACACAGCACACGGATCTACGAATGAGAATTTCCACAGGGGCTTTAGAGGAGGAGGAAAAGAAATCTTTGGATCTCAGCGAGAAGATACCACTCCTCTCACTTTCCAGGGGAGTGAACACAAACCACCCCCAGCTGCCTACATACAATTTCCCATGGGGGCTGAAACAGAAAAGAACTGTATTTGGTAGCTATTAGTACTGTAGGTTAATATCCTAATTCTAGAAGGTGATAAGATACTGCAGGGGTGGGCATGGTATAAAAATCAGAGACTGTGGCTATTACTACCCTTCAGGGCTGCAGTAGCACAGTGGCCACTGCACACTATTGCTACAGGGAAGAATCTTCATTGTTATAGTCCAACAACTGTTCCTACTCCTCCACCCAACATGTCATCCAAAGAACCAGTGCACTGGGCAGCAAGAGTTCTGTAGTCCACAGGAGATGCAGAATCCCATTATCCTGTTCCACTCCCCAACCTTTCCCACAGTGGAACTGCACCAGTTCTGCTAGGTCATAGCCTCCATGGCTATGATGGAGGAATAGTATTTGGCCCTAAGAATCTCCTGGTCTGATCCTCTGTGGTGCCACAATGTTGTCACTTATCTCCTGTTCTCTCTACCAGCTGCAACACAGCCTGGGTTTTAATACTATTGCTCTCAACAGTTGACCGTCACGTCTCCCTACCCTTCCCCTTACTCCCACACACATAATCCCAAAGTGTTCAAAGTCCTAGCTATTTAAAGCTACAACATGGAAATCATGAAAGCCTTGACTCCAGTGACATCAATGACATACATACACTGCTATTGCCACATTGAGATGGCCTTTATTTCTCGTAAAACAAAGAGTAAAAGCCTTTCACACAGTGCTAGTAATTTTTGTTGATATGAAAGTGGGTACATTACAGCAGGAAAATGATAGCTGCAGTGGTTTTAGCTATACATCTGTAACATCTTACAATGGCTTAGCCTTTCAAATTAAAACAGCTAGAAGGAAGGCAAAAGGCAGATCTGTTCCCCTTGGAGCCCTCTTCACTAGATTAGCTACTGTATGTTGTCTTTATGTATTCCATGAAAATTACCCGAAATAAAAGATGGGCATTAACAAACAATGAATACAGCAATGGCTGGTGAGTTTTATAAATATTTAAATGGAGATGAATTAATACTTTGCTTCTAAGAGGCAGCAATGGGGATTCAGACCTGTTGCACATATCAGCATATTGAACAGAATGTGCTGCACCACTCTACCACACCTAATGACATTTTTTTTTCCATGACACAGGATTTCTTAAGCTTTGTGGGGTATAGTGAATGCTTTGTAGATTAGGTGTTTCAAGTGACTCTGTTCCGGAAGTTAAATCTATCATTATAAGATCATGTTAATAGCTAAACCTCAGCTGTCTATGTCAATTTGTACTTCAGAAACACTGTTATCCTCTGCCTCAATTTAACACTAGCAAAAGACTGAGTGTTTAGCTTCTCTTACATAAATAAAAAAATAAAGCAAATGCAACCACAACATCTTTTTATAAATCAAAAGTTCTAAAAATTATGGAGTGAAGTTTCAAAGACATTATTATAATTTACAAATGCTAGCTTGGGGAAGGCAAATTTCTCAGGGAAGCACTTTCAATTACACCAAGCACTTGCAAAATATTCTTGATTAAACATGAGGCATACCTATCAATAAAGATAATTTGTCTCTTTTTCATTTACTACCAATCTGACCTTAGTGTTAATAATTGTAAGAAATGGATTTATACATTGATACAAGAACATATATGTATTAAATCTCATGATCACTAAACAGTCTGCTAAGAGTCAACTTGATTTCAAGGATAACAAGTTATTCACAACAGAGCAAGATTTTTGTTTGTTCCCCATGCCCCGTGATTACATCCTACATTTCTTATACAACATCCTTGATTTTGCATCTGATATGAAACCCCATAAATCACATCATTTTACAGGGAACTGAAACTAGTTTCATTTGCAACAGAACACCTCCTCCTTCAAATGTCTGCAGTGCTTTATAAAATATGTATTGATAGGAGGCCTAAAAATACACATATGGGAGGCAAAGTATTAAAATGGATAATTATTTAGCAGACTGAGCCACAAGGTTTCACACCCCATGGTTCCTATTAGGCATAGTTGCCTAGAAATCAGACTTATTTTCAGATATATGGTTATAAATATTTTCATTTAAAAAGGAATAATTTAGCTCATTGAGCAGATAGATAAGGAATATATTCCTTGCTCTTTCAAGGTCTCTCAGCAAAATCTTGAGTTCCAAGAACAGAAGGCAGGACACATGTAAACAATTCAGTGTCCTTCCATCTATTTGTTTATTTGTTTGAAACCAGCATTTAATTTTTCTCTCTGTGACACACATCATGTATTTTGGTTCCAGTGTCAGTATGATGCTGAAATACAAAGATGCTGTTCCAGCCCTGGCACTTCCTGTTGTGACTTCATATGACACCAAAAAATTTTATCCTCTGAAATCCACTAGGCTTTGACAGCTGAATACTAATGAACCACGGTGTTCTTCTTAATGATAATGGAAAGGCAGCCTTTTTTCTTATCTAATTAAATCAGTAATGACAAACACTCTCTAACTGTGGTTTGAGACATATGAATTCTCCACAGAAGTTCTCCAATAGAGACTTGGACAAGGAATCTAGATACCTGAAGATACAATCAGTGTCTATCCCCCTCAAAGTTACTTTCTGACAAAACTCTTAATTCATTTTGCAGCTCAGGATGACATTTTGTGTGTTATACAATGGCCAAACACTGTTCATTTCATTCATGCGTAGAGTCACACTGGCTTCAGTGGGTGAGAATGGCAAAGAAGATGTGGCAAAGAAGATGTGGCCATTGCACAGCTGCTTTCACATAATTTATTATTTTTGTTTTAGAAGTATGCTAAGGGACTGATCCAATAACATTACTATCATGCTGAGGGGAATATCATTATCAGACAACAGCAGTGCTCCATCTCATTTAGCACCATCCCTACCATTTGAAAACACTACTGGAAGGGATCCAAGTCAGAACACGGTTGAACTTAGGGGAAGTTCAGGTGGGGAGTCAAACTTCACAGCTCAGGCTCATGTCTAAAAGATAACTCTGAAATGGAACACTGTACTTGAACTTTGGGGAAGTTTGGATTTGACTCTGTTCTGGAAGTTAAACTCTGTAAAATCCAAACTCTGTAGCTTGCACCTAGCTACCTTAGCTTTCTGGATTGAGGCAACTAAAATGTAGTAGTGCTGCTTAGAAGCTCCATTGGCATTCCCATGAAGTGGCATCAAGTATTAGTCCAAAGACGTACATGCAAAAGACTCCCCATCTGACCAGTGGAGAATAATGGTTTGTTAGTAACTAATGCGGCTGTGGCAGATGGCTCTTCCCTCTCTCAGAGCACTCATATTTTTCAGTCACTACAGGGTCAACGAAGAGCAGAAGTGGGCAATTTTTTATTAATTGCATGATCTGCCTTGTTTGGTAGACTGAAAACTATTCAATTTCCAAGGCTATGCTAGGTTTTCCAAAGAAGATGTCTCTGCATTAATCATAAATGAGGAATAAAGGACTAAAAATGATTGCTGAGCAAATTATTTGAACATTCAGCCTCAGCCAAGATCTAGATGCTTATGTCACTGACATGTTGGTGTATCTTATCCACAGATACAGTTCTGTCATGGTGTATTTCATTATATATGAAGTCCTTTATAAGATGGTGCTTAGTGGTATCAACTATCTTCAGATATATAATGCCTCACTGCCTCTCATATCAATAGCACTTGCATTATTCCCCTGAAAACAAAAGACAAGGGGAACTGAATGCTATCAAGGATTTCTACTTGATGAGTGAAACAATTCTAACTGAGATTTAATGTACACTTCACCTGGTTAAACACAGAGCAGAGCCAAGAGAAATGCTTGTGGAACAAAGCAGAATTAAAAAAAAGTTCAAAAGCTAATTAAAAATGGTTACAACTTAGATGGTTTAAATAAGAACCCGTCAGAGCCCAAGACCTGGGCTAAGCACTGCTTAGCTTCACACACAAACATTTGAACTCCCTGTGTTGTTCTCTGCCCACCCAGACACTAATTTAAAAAAAAGAATTTACCAAAAATGTAAGCATATCTGCAGGATAATGACTAAATATTTAACTCCTCTCTCTCACACACAGTAGACTATAAAATAGGGATCTTCTTTTTAAATAAATCCTTGCATTAACTATTATTGCAAATGTATATTCGCCATTGCACAGCTGCTTTCACATAATTTATTGTTTTTGTTTTAGAAGTGTGCTAAGGGACTGATCCAAGTAACTGGGAATCTTTCTATTGACTCCACTGAACTTTAGATTGGGTGCTCAAGGCAGAGCCTTCCCTGGCCTATTATACTTCCTGCCCATGCACTCCTCCTCCTCCTCTATATATTTTCCTGTAGTTTGTATTCAGGGCTGAAAGTAACTTAAAAGTCTTACTGGTATGGGGGCCCAACTCCAGGCCCCCAGAAGGGGTGGGGCCTCTGCAGGGCGGTGCAACCATTTAGGCGGACTAGGCTGTTGCCTAGGGCGCCGAGATTTGGGGGCGCCAAAAAGGGGGTGGTCAGGGGACAAGGAGCTGGAGGGGGTTAGATGAGTTGAGAGTTCGGGGGGAGGGGCTGTCAGGAGGCAGGGGTGTGGAGAGCAGTTGGGGCAGGCAGGGAGCAGGGGGGGTTGTATGGGTCCAGAGCTCTGGGGGTCCTGTCAGGGAGCAGGAGCAGTTAGATAGGCATGGGAGTCCAGGGGGTTCTGTCTGGGTGCGGGGATGTGGATAAGGATTGGGGCAGTCAGGGGACAGGTAGGGGGTAGGGTCCTAGGGGGGCAGTCAGGGGACACAGGGCAGGGAGGCTTAGCTAGGGAGTGGGGTCCCAGGAGGGGGTAGTAGGGACAAGGAGCAGGGGGCTTGGGGGTTCTGGGGGGGCAGTCACCAAGCTCTCTGCCCTAAGTGCTGACCCTGCCCCCCCACAGCCCTCTGCCCTGAGCCCTGCACCCCCCCACACACACTCCAGGCCCCTGCCCTGAGCCCTGTACCACCAAGCCCTCTGTTGACTCCTTCACCTGCCCCCATGACCCCAGCCCTGACTCTGGCACTCTCACACACACCCAGCCCCCCTACCCTGACACCTGCACCCCCTCACATGCCCCCAGCCCTCTGCCCTGACTCTTGCATGCCCCACATCCCCACCCCCACCCTGAGCACCAAATGGGAGCTCCTGCACCCTCACTCACATTCCCACATGCACCCCTCACACCAAATGGGAGCTGCCCAGTTAAGTGCCCCCACACCCAAACCTCCTGCCTCAATCCGGATCCCCCTCCCTCATTCTAGCTCCTGGCCAGGCCCTTCACCCCCAGCCCTGTGCTCGGTCCACTCCCACCCTCAGCTCAGTGCAGAGAGAGGAAGAGAATGGGCCAGAACCAGGGAGAAGGTAGGTACCCACTGTATGTGGGCATGGCCTGGACCCCAGACCAGCAGCGGGCTGAGCGGGTCCGGCAGCCGGGATCCCAGCTGGCAAGACTGGCGGATGGAACCCCTGAGCAGCAGTAGGCTGAGCCGCTCAGCCCACTGCCGGTCTGGGGTCCCGGCTGCTGGCCCCGCATAGTCTGCTGCCAGTCTGGGGTTCTGGCTGCCAGACCCTTCCCAGCTGGGGTCCCGGCTGCAGGCCCCACTCAGCCCACTGCCGGCCTCGATGAACAGAACCCCAGACCAGCAGCTGGCTGAGCGGGCCGGCGGCGTAAGATCAACATTTTAAATTTAATTTTTAATGAAGCTTCTTAAACGTTTTGAAAATCTTGTTTATTTTACAATACAACACTAGTTTAGTTATATAATATATAGACTTATAGAGAGAGAGACCTTCTAAAAAACATTAAAATATGCTACTGGCACATGAAACCTTAAATCAGAGTGAATAAATGAAGACTCAGCACAACGCTTCTGAAAAGTTGCCAACCCCTGATCTATGGTTTCTAGACCATTGTGACACCAGAGGTAACTTAACTAATCACCCTCCTTTTTCTACAGCTAATTCGCATTGTTTGTATGAGGGCAACTCCAAAGACAGAAGATTACAGGCCCATACCTGTGTGCCCAACTGCCTCCCACAAAAATCAACACACATCTCCCAGCACAACTCCCCCCAGACACAAATCAGTGCAACCACCCACACAGCACAAGCAGCATACACAATAACTCCAAACACACACAGCCAATCATAACAGAACACACCACTCATTTGCAACCTGCACAAACCTACACAATTCTCCCAGCACACACACAACACACAACAGAACAACCAGCACACACAATAACCCCAAGCAACTGTCTGAAGCCCAGAATGTCTGTTGAGTTAATGTGAAGCAACCAAAATAGCTACAAGAATGGCCGAGAGAATTTTTTCCTTCAAAATACCACTAGGGTCAATCATGGATGGTCTGTAACTGTCCAATTTTTAAGTTCTCAGCCATTTTCTGCTTTTTACACACACGAGTTTATGAATTACGCTGTCGGACAGCATGGGTTTTTACCTACTAGTAAGAACAATGATATGTAAAGCTTGTTAATTAAACTGGTCGTATTCTATGTGATGATTTGGAACCTTCAGAAGCCTTCAAGTTGTACAATAGCTAACCTCTGCAACCTGTGAAATCTTAGTGGAGTTATCCCAGTCCTCTCTTCCCCCTCTCCACATTTATGTTTGTCACACTCGTGTGTTATTTCAAATTACACTGTAAGCTCCTTGGGACATTTTCTCACTATATAATTGTACAGTGAGTAACACTAAGGGGATCCTACCCTGACTGGGTTTCTAGGAGCAATCACATTACAAATAATACTATTTATTATTATTCGTATTAATATAGCATCCAGGGATCCCAATCATATATCAGGATGCCACTGTGCAAAAAGAACAAAAAGACAGTCCCTGCTCCCAAGAGTTTACAATCTAAGTAAAATCCAAGCACATTACATAGATACAGATGAGAGACAGGTGGCGCACAAGTAAACAATAAGAGAATACATAACAATAATTCATGGCAGAACATTTTAAAGTAAATCAGGTACACTTTCCTTTTGTCCTCCATTCATCCCATCTGTTTCAACTTTCATCTTATCTTACAGAAGTAAAACCAATTGTTGATGCATATATTTGGAAAAGTGTTGGGTACAGACAAGATAAAAGCAGTATTTACTTTGCTACAGCAGCAGCTTTAGATTTACAAAACAAGAAAAACCAAGTAGAACACTGGTTGCTGTAGATGAAAAAAGCTCACACCAGGATGGAGTGCAAGAAACCCAGACATAAAGGAAAAATATTTGTTGCACAGCAACAGTTAAACAGTGACCAAAACTTTCTTATTTAGGATAATATGTAATTTCCTAAAAGCACTAAGGCCCCTTCTAAGGCACCATTTCAGCTGTTTCTGATGTGTGGTTGCTGTATTTTTCTCATTGTGTTTCTAGTTAGAGACAATAATAATATAGAATTGTGATTAATTTTAATGTCACATAAAACCAGTAACATACACATAATGTAGTAATTATCAAAGTAATTGTCTCTAATAACTCTTCAAGGGATCATTATCTACAAATCTGCCACTTTCCCTTTAGAAGTACAACCGTGCACTGTCAAAAATCAAATTGGATTTTCATTAAAATACTCCAGAAGTTGAGCAAATAAGCTACGGAACCATGCCTTTCAACAAATCAATATTTCATACTATAATATATACTGTTGAACACCAAAGTGGAAGGACATTTTCGTAAAACAAGAGCTTACATTTTTGGTTCGGTTTCCCCACATTCTCTCTCTCATACTCTCGAAAGATAATTACAATGGGATGACACATTACAAGAAATTAAATACTCTATGAATTGCATACTTCTACGGACCAACTGCCAAGCATATATTTGCAATGCAGTCAGACTATATTCAGGACAGCCAAGAATTATGCATGTTATTCAAGGCAAAACGAATAATTGCATTGAAGTCACTTTGATTCTGAGCAAGTATATATTTGCATTAAAAAGTAGCATAAGAAGGAATCACCCTGCATTATCAAGTAAAGTGCACAGACGTTCACAGAAACAAGCAACACTTCAACAAACTCAGAGAGAAAACAAAATGACATCATTAAACATATCTGCCTCCTACCATCAAAGTCTGTTCTTTGCAACCACCATTATTTCCCCTCTTTTAATAGCAGCATATTATGTCCTCCTTTATTAAAGGGTCAACGTTCATAAAAGAAAAAAAAATAAAATATATATTAAAGATAATTTCAAACACTCCTCCTAGCTGTACTTTAAATTCATCCTTCCTCTTGACTAGATTTGTACTGAGGTTCAGATTTTCAGAAGCAAGTCAACCAGCAAAATCTATCCCAGATGCAATTCCATTGACTTCCTGCTTCTATCAAAATCAATGCCAAACCTCCAATTAACTTTCATGGGTACAGGATCAGGCTTTTGGTCTTACTTAGGCAAAACTCTTACTGATGTTAGTGGGAATTTTGCCTGAGTAAAAACTGATGAATCTGAACCTTTAAGGTGCTAATTGCCTCTGTGTTGTTGGTAGGAATTGCAAAAATTCAGCAATTTGAATGATCAGAATCTGAATGATAATCTCATCTCATTGGTTGGTCCATTCTTACTAAGACATTTTCTTCAATAAATTGATTAATGCTAGCAGATAAATCTGGTCACAATCTGGGCTATTCTGATCAATGAGATCTAAATGTATCTCATCTGGTGCGCTGCAGTCCCCAGGGGCACAAAAGGCAATCAGGGGAGGTGGCTGTGAAAATTTTATTATAAACTAAAGCAAAGAAGATGTTAATCCCCCTCTCTTTGTACACCCTTACCCTTCAAGATCAATTATGCTCTGTTAACCTCTCTAAACACACACACAAATAAATTATGCAGGCTTCTCATTGTTATCATGGATACATTTTTAGTCTTACCTTTATGGTAAATGTAAGGGGGTTGCATACATTTTTAATGTTGAATAAGGGATTGGCAACCTGAAATAATTGAGAACCACTAGTCTAAGGAAATTACTATTTGGAAACCTTTTAATAACAACACTAATATTTGATGGGGATGAAGTACTGACTCTCAATGTCTCTTTATCCAGACTCTATCTTAAATTCTGTTTGTTAGTCAGGAGTAGTGCAAAGCTGCATTATGGTATGGTTCTGTGGCCTGCCTCGTGCAGGAGGTCAGACTAGATGATCATATTGGTCCCTTCTGACCTATGAGTCTATGAGTCTAAGTATGTTTGCATTTATCGCTTTTTTCTTGTAATTTATTCCTGTTTTGCTGAATTATTCATGTTCATTTGTTATAGCAAAAATAAAGAAACATAACATTTTGAAAAACTAAATTAAATGTTCAAGGTTTTTAGGCAATTTATTTTCAAGAGCCATTGAACAGCTTTGGTAAAAGCCTCTTACAAACTTTGGAGAAAATATTGCTTCCAATAGCATGTGTTCTACTTCCCTTGACTCCAATGGGAAGCCCATTCATATATCCATAGCTAGAAAGGGATTATCTAAAACTATCAGAGTGGAAGGGGCATACAGCTAGACTCTTGTGAAACACCCACTTTAAACCTTGAATTCCCATGAAAGTGGCCGTGGGTAGATTCCAGTCTGAGTATGTGAGCCAGTGGGATTTTTTGTTTGAATTTTGCTTCTCTGAGCTAGTTATAAACTCTTTTTTGCCCAGGCTGGAGGTTGCTATGGACTGGTGCATTTTGAGTCAAAACTATTATCGTCAGGAAAGGTCACCTGGGCCAAAAAACTAGAGAGAAAAGGAGGATGAGGTGATATTTTTAATGGACCAACTTCTGTTGGTGAGAAGACTAGCTTTTGAGCTCTTCTTTAGATCTGGGAAAGGTACTGATAGTGTCACAGCTAAATAAAAGATCAAACAGATAGCTTAGAATAAGTAGTTAGCACATATTCTAAGGGACCATTCAAGGTGAAAACATGTTTTTCTCCTGGATCAATGATTGACTGAACACATCCCCAATAAAAGCAGGAGTTTCAGCAAAGCCATTTAATTTGATTGCTGTTTTGGGGCATGTCTACATAGCAAATGAAGGTGTGCTTGTTGAACAGGTAGGCATGTTCATGTTATCTTTAATCTAGCTAGTGCAGATAACAATGACAGACCTTGTCTACACTAGGGCTATGTCTACACTACAGAATTAAGTTGACACAAGTTATGCCGATGATCATAAACAGCTATAACTATATCATTTTTGCATGGTCACACAGTGCTCCTTCTGTTGACAGAGTGCATCCACAGTTGGTAGTCTAGCATCGACAGTAAGAGCAGTGCACTGTGGGTAGCTATTCCACTGTGCAACTCACAACCTTCTGCACCTAGGAGTTGTGGGAAGGTAGACTGGATCGCAGTGCATCATAGGTCCTGACTCAACATCCCATGGTGCAGTTTTTTCTGTCCCATCATTCTATGGGCTTCTGACTATGTTTCACACCATTTTTCAACAGTCCTTGTATACTGTACGCCTGCCATCTCTGTCTGAAAGGATGGATCCTGCACTGCTCTCCACTGCTGTGGTCAGTGTTATGAACACAATGTGAGTGATCATGCAGTATATCATGACCTTCAAATCTGAAGAGGAATCCATGGTGCGTCACCTACTGCATACCATGGAAAGAAACACCAGATTGCTTTTGGCATTCATGGAACAGCTGCACAAAGTGGATCAGATTGGGCTCCAAAGTTGCTATTGGGCTCAGGAAACATGTACTGAGTGGTGGCGTCACATTGTTATGCGGTTCTGGGATGATGAGCAGTGGCTGCAGAACTTTTGGATGTGCAAAGCCACTTTCCTGGAACTGTGTGCAGCACTACCCCCAGAATCCCAACTCAGATTGAGATGTCATTAAAGGAGGGTTTGGAACAAATTGATAAACTAAACAGTAATAAGTCACCAGGACCAGATGGTATTCACCCAAGAGTTCTGAAGGAACTCAAATGTGAAATTGCAGGACTATTAACTGTAGTCTGTAAC
This sequence comes from Chelonoidis abingdonii, assembly GCF_003597395.2. Taxonomy (NCBI): domain Eukaryota; kingdom Metazoa; phylum Chordata; order Testudines; family Testudinidae; genus Chelonoidis; species Chelonoidis abingdonii. The sequence continues at coordinate 190,075,885 of NC_133771.1, read as the reverse complement.
CTATCATTTAAATCAGGTTCTGTACCAAATGACTGGAGGATAGCTAATGTGACGTCAATTTTTATAAAGGGCTCCAGAAGTGATCTCAACAATTACAAGCCGGTAAGCCTGACTTCAGTACCAGGCAAACTGATTGAAATTATAGTAAAGAATAAAATTGTCAGACACATAGATGAACATAATTTCTTGGGGAAGAGTCAACATGGTTTTTGTAAAGGGAAATCATGCCTCACCAATCTACTAGAATTTTTTGAGGGGATCAGGAAGCATGTGGACAAGGGGGATCCAGTGGATATAGTGTACTTAGAATTTCAGAAAGTCTTTGACAAGGTATCTTGCCAAAGGCTCTTAAGCAAAGTAAACTGTCATGAGATAAGAGGGAAGATCCTCTCATGGATTGGTAACTGGTTAAAAGATAGGTAACAAAAGGGTAAGAAATAATGGTCAGTTTCCAGAAATGGAGAGAGATAAAGCAGGGTGTCCCCCAGGGGTCTGTACTGAGTCCAGTCCTATTAAACATATCATAATGATCTGAAAAGGAGGAAACAGTGGGTGGCAAAATTTGCAAATGGATTCCAAAACTAACTCAAGATAGTTTCACAGTCCGCAGGAAAGACTGCGAAAAGCTAACAAAAGGATCTCTCAAAACTGGGTGATAAAAGCAAAAATGGCAAGATTAAATGCAATGTTGATAAATGCACAAAGTTGATAAATGCAAGTTAATGGCACTTGGAAAACATAAATCCCAACATATGTATAAATAATTACACTGTTACCGGCTGCTCAGAAAAGAGATCTTGGAGTCATTGTGGAATTTTATTCTCTGAAAACATCCACTCAAATGTGCAGACATAGCAGTCAAAAAAGCAAACAGAATTTGGGAATCATTAAAGAAAGGAGATAGATAGTAAGACAGAAACTATCATCTTGCCTCTATATAAATCTATGGTACCTCCACATCTTGAATACTGTGTGCAGATGTGGTCACTCCATCTCAAAAAAGATACATTTGAATTGGAAAAGGTGCAGAAAAGGTCAACAAAATAATTAGGGTATGAAACGGCTGCCATATGAGGAGAGATTTATAAGACTGGGACTTTTCAGCTTGGAAAAGAGATGACTAAGGGGGGATATGATTGAGGTTTATAAAATCATGACTGGTGTGGAGAAAGAGTAAATAACACTTCATTTCCTTTCTCATAACACAAGAATTAGGGGTCACGAAATGAAATTAATAGACAGCAGGTTTAAAACAAACAAAAGGAAGTATTTTTTCACATAACACACAGCCAATCTGTGGAACTCCTTGTTAGAGGATGTTGTGAAGGCCAAGACTATAACAGGGTTAAAAATAACTAGATAAATTCATGGATGATAGGTCCATCAATGGCTATTAGCTAAGATGGGCAGGGATTGGCTAGCTCTGTTTGCCAGAAACTGGGAATAGGCGACAAGGAATGGATCACTTGATAATTACCTGTTTTGTTCAATCTCTCTGGGGCATCTGGCATTGGCCACCGTCAGAAGACAGGATACTGGGCTAGATGAACCTTTGGTCTGACCAGTATGGCCATTCTTATGCAAGGACAACAAAATGAGAGCTGCCCTCTTGGTGGAGAAGCTTGTTGGAATCGGTGTGTGGAAGCTGGCAACTCCAGACTGCTACCAGTCAGTCGGGAATAAGTTTGGAGTCCGGAAGTCCATCATGCGGGTTGTGTTCATGCAAGCACACAGGCCATTAATCACATCATGCTCCAAAAGACTGTGACTCTTGGAAATGACTGGCTTTGCGGCAATCGGATTCCCTAACTGCAGTGAGGTGATAGATGGAACACATATTCCAATTTTGGCCCCGGACCATCTTGCGACAGAATACATCAATAGAAAGGGCTACTTCTGTATAGCATTGCTGGCACTTGTGGATCACTAGGGTCATTTCACTGATATCAGTGTGGACAGGGAGCTCTAAGCAGGGACTTTCTTTCTAGACCAGAAAATTCCAATGGAGGATGTTGAAATGCCCATAGTTATCCCGGGAGACCCTGAATATCCATTGACATAGCTACTGCCTCTCATGGGAGGTAGAGTAATTAAGCCGATGGGAGAACTCTGTCCCATCAGCTTAGGGTGTTTTCACCAGAAGCTCTACAGCAGCATAGCTGCATCAGTGCAGCTGCGCCACTGTAGCACTTCTAGTGTAGGTGTACATGCAGTGATGATCTGCTGGCATGGATTGCAGTGTGGGCTAGCAACCCAAGCATGTATCCAGCGTCCCCAGTGGGCTCGTACTTGGGCAGCTAGCTTATGCTACAGCCTGTGCCGCCATGTCTTCACTACTGTTGTTACCTAAACTAGCTAGAGTAAAGCTGGCACAAGTATGGCTAGCCATTCTACAGGCACATTTTCATTTGTAGTGGAGACATACCCTTAGAGGGAGGCTGATGCTGTCTTACATGAGATCTCTGATCCTGATGGAAAACAAAGAAAAATATTAAATAATTTACCCTGGCTACTTTGACTGCCTGATACTGGCATGCAATGGGACAGACTAACAGGCTGTTATCCCTAACACCATCAGGTAGTTGAAACCAACTGTGTTCCTTTTCTCTTCCACAGAATTTTGAAATGTACAGTACAAATTCCCAGACATACAGTTAGCTGGTGCCTCCACAGTGTGCTCCACTCATGTCCATTCTAATGCCAGACCTGGCTGCTGCCATAGCTTTGCAGCAGATGCCTGTGCACATATACACACACCTTTCTTTATGAGAACAGCTTTGTTGTAGCACACTTCCACGACCACCTTATTTTCAGACATCTCCAGATGTTTCTTCACCACGTACCGCCACATAGCCATGGTACACATATCCTCCCCAGCCCACTGATGTTTGCAAATGATGGCCTGCAACAAAATTAATTCAGACACCAATCTATCCAGCTGAAGAGCAGCCCTCCTTGGCTTCCTACTTACTGTTTTTTCAAAATATGCTTTTTAGTCAGTATAATGCTTTTTAGTCAGTAAAAATCTTGAAGTTCTTTACAACCGTATGTAAGTATTATCTTCATTTTACAGATGGGGAAACTGAGGTACAATGAGGGTAAATTGTTTGCCCGTGGTCAAAGATTGTGGGTTTACTAGGTTTGATTCTTAGTCTATTGCCTTATTCATTGGGCCATGCTGCTGTCTCCCTTTAAAAGTGTGGATGTTAATTTTAATTTGCTTACTTTTCTTCCGAATAATGATGCTGCTTCTGTTACTTGCTGGCAAGAATACTGTGGGAGACTGTACCAAAAGCTTTGCTAAAGTCAAGATATATCACATCCACCACATTCCCCATATCCACAGAGCCAGTTATCATATCATAGAAGGCAATCAGGTTGGTCAGGCATGACTTGCCTTTGGTGAATCCATGTTGACTGTTCTTGATCACTTTCCTCTCCTCCAAGTGCTTCAAAATGGATTCCTTGAGGACCTGCTCCATGATTTTGCTGGGACTGAAGTGAGGCTGACTGGTCTGTAGTTCCCCGGGGTCTCTTTCTTCCCTTTTTAAAATATTGGTGCTATATTTTCCTTTTTCCAATCATCATTGAGGGGGCCTAGTTTAATTAAACCTACCAGAAATGAATTCATTTTAGAAATCCCCACCAAGGAGATATCAATACATCTTGAAAATAATATATTCAAAATGGTTTCTAATTCATTTTGAAATCCTACTTGAAACAGGTGGGTAGAATAGTCAAGGCATTCATCGCAAATGAACATCCCATAACTTCCCTCTGCTCAACCTCAGTATATTTCTTGAAATTGGTAATTTTTGATTCTGAATGACTTTATTTAACCTTAATATCCCTCATGGTTTTCCAGTCTCATTTTTGGCAGCAAGTTGCATTGTGCAGCTCAGCTTTGTCAATGTCTTTAGAAGTATGAAACCTCTGTTAATATGAAATACACTGTCAAGCAACTTTGCTCCCAGATTGCTTCCACTTACTGCACAGCAGAAGCAGACAGATGCCAGAAGTAATGCGAACCTTAGCTGTGGCTGATCCCTCACTGCACTGCCTCATTCTTGTCTACTAAAGCTTGGCATCAGTTAACAGCACACCCCCCACTTACTAGTTTCTAGATACTGCCTGTCGTTCCTCCCCAAACAGATACAAATGTCCACAAATCCACACCTGTTTGTATTCTTTCATATCACTGGTTTGGAAAAACACAAGTAATGTTTAATAATCTTTTGCAACATCATTATGGCCCTTGTTTGGTCAAATATAACTCTTGAACCTTCCAGATTGCCACTTTTAACAGCCAATTTGCTTAATCCTGTATCCTGGCAAATCCAAAGACACGATGGAGAGTACAGCAGTAATTGTAAAGGAATGCGTACTAAAATCTGCAGCGGCAAAGCCTGCCTGCATCACTCCCCTCTTCAGGGCCTGCTCAAACTGAAATTTTGACAAAGGTGTACCAAGAAAAGATAATACTTATTCAGGCACATATTCCATATTGTCTGTTGCAGCCAGAAAACCTCTATACTGTGCTACCAAAACTCCTTGCTTCATATATCCTCACAGTGCCTCATGACAACTTAAGGATAGACAGTAAATAAAGTCTCTGGCAATATTTTTCACTTGTGGCCTTTTGTTTTTTGGAAGGTTGGGTGTTTTACTCTTTTCTTCTTTGAAGGAGGGGCTACAGGTAGGTTTGCATACCCTCCAGGATTGTCCTGGAGTCTCCAGGAATTAAAGATTAATCTTTAATTAATGATTATGTCATGTCATGAAAACCCTAGGAATGCGTCCAATCAAAATTGACAACCCTAGCTATAAACAGCCTTCCACACACTGAGAAGTGTTTGCAGCCTTCCTAAGTTTTGTTTTTCCCCATAATAATCTGAACGTGGAATATTTCACTTTTATGGAATAATCAGAGTTTATTAAAGTTACAGCACAGAGGGTGCATAGGAATGGTACTATACTGAGAAGCTAGGCGGTAAAAAATCAAATTACTCAATTCAGGGCTCAGCACACATTTTCAACCAGGCTGAAAAGAGCTATTTGTAACCATTGTGAAATACAGAAACTACTTTTCAAATACCGAATCATTACAGAGATATGGCTGGTGAAATGTTGGAGATTTCTACATCCAAGTGGAATGGGGGAAAACAAATATTTGCAATTCACTTTTCAGGCATGAAAATTTGCAGTCAGCCATCCTCAACACAGAATCGTTTTCTTTTTGAGAGAGAGACAACTAATTAGGTGCCCCAAAAGGTGAATTTAAATAAGTTTAGCTCTAAATTTCACAGCTGTAGTCCATGGCTGCTCTAAAGACTCAAATATCTGCTGAGGAATGAATCTTCTTGGAGGCTTCTGACCTTGTTGTGCTGAACAACACTTCATCAGTTTCCTGAGTGCAAAAGCAAATTGTTGCACACCCTTGGAAAGAATATCATTCTTCACAGTTGTGAAGTGTTCAGACAAGGATCAGATAGGGCTTGCTTGAGGGGCCTTGGCTTAGAGGTGGCTCTTCTGCTCCAGAATCTAAGCTTTTGCTTAAAAAAAACTAAAGGGACAGATTTTTATTTGCATTAAGTCCACAACCCCTTTGCACTACCAGAGTGACATAAAGTAGCCTTGGTGTAAATGAAAATCAGGCCCTCAGTCTCTAGCCTTTATTCAAAATGTAAGTAAAGTGTGAATGGATGCAAGTGATGTCCACCTGAGCCTGGAGACAGCCTGAAACAATGGCTCTGAGAAGTAAGAGCTGCTCCCTTTTGTTTCAGTGGGACATTGATCCTGAAGCCTAATTATAGCATTAGCTTTTCACTGCTGATAGAACACAAAGAAAGAAGAAAAGATTACCATATTATGAAGATCAGCACAATATATGAAAAGTGGCATCTTATTTCGATGTCACAAGTAGGATGAGCTTGGGAGCTCGGTGGAGCTTGGGAGACCACCACAGTTTTTTCCCCAATTTGACTTCTGTATTGGGGAACAAAGGAGACTTCCCTTATAGACTCATAGACTTTAAGGTCAGAAGGGACCATTATGATCATCTAGTCAGACCTGCACAATGCAGTAATTGTAAAGGAATGGGTACAATTGTAAAGAAATACAATGCAAATGTTAAATGTAGTCAGTGGTAATCAACCAGCCACCTGCTTTTTCTAACTTTCTTTCTTTGTCAGGTAATATAATTGGAAAGATCCTTGAAATAAAGCCAGTATAGCAGTGGTAGGCAACCTGAAACCCGTCGGCCGCACGTGGCCTATCAGTAGGGTGGCCAGATGTCCCAATTTTATAGGGACAATCCTGATATTTGGGGCTTTGTCTTATATAGGCGCTCATTACCCCCATCCTGATTTTTCACATTTGCTGTCTGGTCACCATACCCAACAGGCTAATCTGATTGCGGGCCACGAGACATTTTGCTGACGTTGACCCTCCACAGGCATGACCGCAGGGACGTGCTGGCCACCGCTTCCTGCAGCTCCCATTGGCCTGGAACGGCGAACCGCAGCCACTGGGAGCTGCAGGGGGCCATGCCTGCACACAGTCAACGTCAGCAAAATGTCACGCAGCCCACAATCCGATGCATGTGGCCCATGGGCCACAGGTTGCCCACCACTGCAGTATAGTGTTCAGGTCAACATAGAGCCCTGGCCGCATTAGCCAAGTATGTGGAAAGATTCGAAAATAGGGTAAGACAGTTTTTAAAACATAACATAAGAACGGCCGTACCGGGTCAGACCAAAGGTCCATCTAGCCCAGTATCTGTCTACTGACAGTGGCCAATGCCAGGTGCCCCAGAGGGAGTGAACCTAACAGGCAATGACCAAGTGATCTCTCTCCTGCCATCCATCTCCATCCTCTGACAAACAGAGGCTAGGGACACCATTCCTTACCCAGGCTTATGGTGCTCATAATCTGAAACAGACAACTGCAGCAAGGACTATCAGCGCTTTGATTACAGATGTCAAGCATATTCCTGTTTCTTTGAGAACTCACAAAGATCTAACAAAGAATTCCGTAGCACAAGCAATACCCTCTCCCTAAGTATTTTGATTATCTTTAATTGTGGTTCAAAAAATTACCTACACTATCGGTAAAAACATTACTCAACAATTTCTAATCCTAATGATGTTCAGAAAAAGTTCAGACAATGTAATGTTTTTTAATACCTTTCCTCTTCTGATTTCTTAACTATATGAGGTGGTCAGAGCTGAGAACTAAAACCTTTCTCCTCAAACGTCTGTAAATAACTACAGTTTCTTTCAGTACCTTTGACATATTAGTAATTTGCCAAGAAAGGGGAACGGATGTCTCAGAAGACTGATAATTAAATTCAGAGCAGTTCCTCTTTACTTCACAGGGTCACATCTTGCCTAGATAGACAAGAAGTTGTTATTGTCTGATGGTTGCTCTGTGGCCTGTAGTAGTGAAATAGTTAGTGATTTCAGTGGATGGCTATCATTAAAAACACTGTCACAATTGGCACTAATTGGAATCCTTATTGGCACCTTTACCAGAGGCCCAGCCACGAATAGGCACAGAGACTGAATTACCCTCTCAGTTCCAATGGTGTCCTGTTCCATTTTAAGTATGAGCCACATTGATTGGAGCTGATGCTGCCACTGCTCCTGCTTTAAATGCAGTGTGGTAAAAAACTTCAGTCTACAGAAATTGCAATCAACACCTCAAATATTCTGCAAAGTTTACCCAAGTGGAGGGATCATGTTCCATTAAAAATGAGGCCATAATGAAATAATACGTTTTCTTTTCTCCTTTTCCTTTTCAATTCTATAACTGAAGATCCTAAGCAAATGTTAGCCCTCCTCCCAAACCCCACCTAAAAACAAAACAAAATAATAAAACTAGTATGGGTGTTGGTCTTTCAAAATCCCGTAATTTACTCTTTTTTGCTTACCTCACCCCTAAACAGTGTGTGTCATAGCAACGTTTGCTGCAGAACTACTTCCTCTGCAGAGTGATGGTGATCACAGGGGCTGAGCTTCTACAGTAACAGGACTTCTCTAGCTATCCTTGTTGTGTATTTGGTTGTCACTGTTTTTGTTCCTGTGGCAACTGAGTTAGATTATTAGGGGATAGCCCAGCCAGCTTCAGCCAGTTAGGCGAGTTCTGTGTCTGTAAATAAATGGCAGTTTTGTTAGCTGTCTGCTGTCTAGCCTCAAGTGATTTCTTCCTAAACTGGCTGCCCCCAAGAATATAACAAGTGGCTACGATAGATGGGATTCCGGTGCTGCTCCAGTAACGGAAGTAGAAATCAAGGTAAAGAACAAACAAACAAAAAGAACTGCTTGTTTGCACTGACTGAAAGTGAAACTAAAAATCATGGCTACTCTGACCGGGCCACTGGAACCTTTTGATGAGAATATAGTATAATGGCATGTGTATACTGAGTGTTTTGAGCTTTTTGTTATTGCAAATGACATTACAGAAGAGAAGAACGTGCCAATATTCTTAAGTGTTGTAGGGGCTAAAACCTACTTCCTGCTATGCAGCTTACTACACCCTGTTAAGCCTGAGACTAAATCTTACAGTGACATTGTGGAAATCCTGGGGTCCCATTTTTCCCCCCAAACCACTGGTAATTGCTGAAAGATATCGGTTCCACAAAAGAGACCAAAAAGATGAAACAGTTGTACAATTTGTAGCAATTTCCCAAGAGCTGTTGACTATTTGACTCATAAGGGGCTTTATTGATATTGTCGCCTACCCTTCGGAATAATGTCTGCTCCCGCCCTGTTCCAGAGGGCTATGGACCAGATCTTGTGTGGCTTGTTCAGGAGTCCAGTGCTATCTGATGATATCCTGGTCACTGGAAGGAATGAAGAGGATCACTTAAAGAACTTAGAGGCTACCCCTACAAAGACTGAAGAGTTGGCCTACGAGTTCGCAAGACAAGTGTGAATTCTGTTTGAATATTTGGGACACATCATTGATTCTGCAGGTCTTCATCAGGCTCCTGAAAGGTTAAGCTATTGTGAAGGCCCCACCTCGAAATTAAGCAGCTGCGCTCGTTTCTAGCACTACTGAACTATTATGAAGTTCATCTCACAGTAGCCACACTGCTAAAACCTTCATGAGCTCCTTGGCAGAACAAACCTGGAAGTGGACTGAAGCCTGTGATGTTGCATTAACAAAGCTAAGGATGCATTGCTAAATTCTGAAGTTCTAATGCACTTTGATCCATCCTTACCCCTACAATTGGCCTGCGATGCCTCCCCTTATGGATGGAAGCAGTCGTGTCATACATTATGCTTCGGGAGAAGAGACCATTGCCTTTTACTTCACACACTCTATTAGCAACAGCAGAAATCTAACTACGCCAAATCGAATGTGGTGTAGTGAGCCGAATTAGCTGTTCTAACATCTCCGTGTCCAGGAAAACGAGATAATGATTTGTGAGTTTTATTATTTATATAAAATTATATTTTTTAAAAAAAATAATTAAAATTATATATTTTAAAAAAAAAATAAAAAATAATATAATTAAATAATAAAATAATATTAAATTTAATTTTAAAAAATTAAAAAAATAAAATTAATATTTTATTAAATAATTTATTTAATTAATAAAAAGAAAAAATAAAAAAAATATTATTTATAAAAAAATAATAATAAGATAAAAAAAAATTATAAAAAATTAATTTAAATATAAAAAATAAAAAAAAATTAAGTCTAATATTATTAGATTATATATAAGAATAATTAAAATAAATATAGTTTAAAAAAAAAAATTGTAAAATAAAAAAACAGAAAAAAATATAATATTAAATTTAAAAAAAATAATAAAAAAATATTAAAATAAATAAATAAAAATTTAATATTAAAAGAGTAAAAATTATTAAAAAAAAAAAATATTAATAAATTTAAATAATATTAAAAAAATTTATTAAAATAATTCTAAATTAATTAAAATAAAATTAAAATAATAGTTTAATATAATTATAAAAAAATAAATAAATATAAAAAAAATAAAAAAAAAAAAAAAAAATTAAAAAAATTAATAATAAAATTACAAAATTAGTTTATTAATAAATAAAATTAACAAATTTAAAAATTGTATATTAATTTTAAAAATTAAAAAAAAAAAAAAAAATATAATAAAAAAAATAAATAATTAAATTTTTAAAAAAGTTATTATTTAAATGTAGAAAAAAAAAAAATTAAAATTTAAAAAAATTTTTAATTTATAAATTTTAAAAAGATAAAAAATAAGAAGAAAAATTATATTGTTAAAAAAACTATTTATTAAAATAAAAATTTTTATAAATATTTAAATTATTAAATAAATATTATAAAATAATAATTATAAATTAAAAAAAAATTTGAAAAAAAATTATATAATAAAAAAAAAAAATGAAAATTAATTAACTACAGTTGCGTAATGATTGAAAACGATTTTTTTTATAAATTAAATAATTTAATATATTTTTTTAATTTAAAATTTAGTGTTAATTTTAAAAAATATAAAATTTAAAAAAATATAAAATAAATTTAAAAAACATATTTTTAATAACTAATCAGATCGGTCCAATCTGATGTTTCTGTGGGGGAAGAACGTGTCATTATCCACCACCACTGAAGATACAGATAGTTTAGACAGCTACATTCGGTCACTGTGGAATACGTGCGCATAAGGAAATTGCACGAGAGCTATTTTTGTGCCCTGATTGGACAGTGCTATTGAAGAGAAGGGCAAAAGCTTGTATGTCATGTCAGGGTGAGGAATGCACCCCAGTGGGCACCCCTAACACCCATGGGACGGCCTGAAAACCCGTGGCAACATATTCACATTGACTTCTCTGGCCCCCTTGAAGGAAGCAATGTTCTTGGTGGCAGTAATGCCGCATTCTAAATTGGCAGAAGTCCTATAATGCAAGTCCACTACTGCAGAGAGACCATTCAATAAACTACGGGGACTCTTGTCAATTTCGGCTGCCAGAACAACTTGTGAGCGACAACAGACTGCAGTTCATCTCTCAGGAGTTTCAAAATGTTATGAAGGCAAATGGGATACACCACATCACGTCAGCACCATATCATCCATCCACCAATGGATTAGCTGAAAGATTTGTGCAGACAACGAAACACGCTTTGAAATCAGCAAGGGGACAACACTCCATTCAAAAGCGTCTGGATACCTTTTCACTTTCCTACAGAAAGGCACCTCATGCTACGACCCAGGCATCCCCGGCCTTTCTAATGATGGGACAACAGCTGCGCACTTGTTTTGATCTGCTGAAACCTTCTGAACCCTGACAAATTGTGCAACATCAGCAGCAATATCAAGTCATCAGACAGGCACCCAGAGCAAAAGACTGAACGTTTAGCCTGGGAAAGCCAGTTTTGGCTCAGAATTATACTTCCAGAGATAAATGGGTCCCTGCCACGATCATCACTCAAACAGGACCTGTTTCCTACACCATCTGGACTTCAGAGAATCTTACCTGGCGATGACATGTAGATCAGCTGTTGCCAGGTCATCGCAGTCCTCAGGACACATCTGCAGTTGAGTGGTCTGACTTCACCTCTTCTGGCAAGACACCGAATCACGAATCACCTGTTCCTGACTGTTCTCCTCCATTACTGCCGGCTGCTGAGATACCCTTTTGCCCAGCATGAGTTGATACCACCTCCTCACCTGTTCGTGCTGCGGATCCTGAGTCCATGGTACTTTTGGGTGCAACAACACCAGAAGTTCTCTGTAATCCACCTAGAGACAGAAGGCCTCCTCATCGGCTGGATCTTTAGCAAAGGTGAACCGACAGTTATGGGGCAAAATAATCCCCAGGGTTTAGCCAGGAATGGAGGCAGTCTACCCTCCTTCTCTAGTCTAGTGTGTATTTTATTTAGGGGAGGTGTTCTTATTGGGGGGGAGGGATATGTTGTGTATTTGGTTGTCACGGTTTTTGTTCCTATGGCAACTGAGTTAGATTATTAGGGGATAGCCCAGCCAGCTTTGGTCGGTTAGGCGAGCTCTGTGTCTGTAAATAAATGGTAGTTTTGTTAGCTGTCTGGCCTCAAGTGATTTCTTCTTAAACCTGCTGCCCCCAAGGAAATAACAATCCTAGCATCTCAAAACCTGGGCAGCTCAGGAACTGAAATCAGGTCCAGTATGTTACACTGTCACTAGAAAGCCCGGATGGCTCACCTGTTTTATATTTAATTTTACTGTCTTGGGCTACCACTCATGTTAATATCTGCAACTCTTAGGATCATGTTCAGAGGAAGACAAGAGGAACATATTTATGGAATAGTACAGTAGTTTATTACCTAAAGGATAATGATTTTGCAAGAACCAAAGGATCATTTCTGCCTCTTCTTTCTTCCAAGCAGCACCTGAATACCCCCAAGCATCGATTACTGACACACTGTATGTGTGCTCCTACAAAGAACTGTATAAGAGGGGACTGATAACACATCTGACTTATTGACCAACTACTGTGGGGAAAGCTCAAATCCACTAAAAAAACCCCAAACAAATGACGTACTGGTTGTGGGCATACAGTTCTATAAACAAAATCCTTTCAGCCAAAGCTTGGCATGAATAGCACCTGGGCAAGTAAAGTAGCAGCATGACTAGACCTCTCTCAACCTGGATTATGCTCACTGTTCTTGCTCTTGGTGTGAAGAATTTAATTATAGAGATGTGACCACTGACATCAAGAACAATTTTGCCTGATTATGCAGTTTGTTGCCCTTTGATAAAGAGCTACTAAATATTGCACCTCTCTGAGCATGGGCGGCCTGATTCTTGATGGGAAGCCTGGTAGGCACAGGATGTAGTGGCTATGATTTTCTTGGTTCCCCTTTACAATGAAGCATCTGATTTCAGACATGAAAATGCATGTGCTGAAATTTTAATAAAGGACTAAATGGAATGCAAGGTAATTGTGAATATTGTCATTAATTCAAGCAAAGTTAAGTATGGGTCAGTTAAACTGTGACACAATGATCAAGTGAAATTTTATTCTGGCTACCAAAATGCCCTTATTATGTGATAAAACAAATGTTGTTCAAAAAGCATTATCACACCTTACATGGATTCTGTGTGGTGAACAGGCACCCAAAATGATGCAGTTTCAAGTGACTGCCAACATGTCAAAGACGGAGCAAAGAATTTGAAGTTTCCAGTGGATGGATGTCAATAATTTGTAGTTCCCAGGTATTGGGTAAAAATGTGAGTAACAGTATAGTTGCATTTTTTGGCTCACTGAACTGGAGTAAAAAAGGACAGGATATGTCCTAGATTCCCAAGCATTAGTTGGCATGGATATTGTTGAGAAAGAAGGCATAGTAAAAGATTAGACACTAGTCAGTCAGAAAAACCAAGACAGAAGATATATTTGTCAACTTCTTGGTGGCCTACAATACACTTCATTTGGATACAAAAATGGCTAAGGGAACATCTTTCCATTAGGACATTCTATATCATAACAGTGACATAAATATGATCCCTGCTGTTAATGTCTATTGTAGTCTTACAAACAGCTTAATTAGTTTATAAATGTATCAAGGAAAAATATTTATTTTCACTGGTCTTATTATTAATTGTATGTAGATGGTAGTGCCTAGAAGTCCCATTCACAATCGAGGCTCCATTGTGCTTGCTACTGTACAAATATATAAGAAAACATAGTACCTATCCCAAAGACCTATTGTATGGAAGTTTCACCAAAACTGTATGAAAGGGGAGATATGACCAGGAATTATAACTATCCAGACATTTTCTCATAGTTGTGGCTTTCTTCATATGTAGGAAATCAGAGGGTGAATTTTTTTGGTTTGATAATTTGAAAGGTTCCGTATGTAATTAACAATCAGTTAAGTGGTCCTTAATCAGTTAATTTAAGGTCCTTACTTAAAAACAAAGTGACTTGAATTTAATTTTTTTGCTTTGTGGTATATTTTTAGCTCAGTTACCCAGCTTATTTCAGTTGCCTTAGTACAGTTGCCTTAGTTCAGTATCTGAAGCAGAAAAGCTGTCTTTAATCTCTGATACCCTTTGGACACTTTGCTATAAAAAGAACAGTGTGAGGTCTGCTACAGAAGTCAGTCAGTTTAAGCACATTTCAAAAAAGGAGCAAGGGTCATCAATCAGCTACTAAAGCTCATCATGCTGCAGCTTATGTGTATTGCAAAAAAGGATCCAGCTATCTTCAAGAACGGTAACCTTTTTACTGGTTCAAATGACTGATATATATTTCACTTTGAGCAAGTATTGCAACGAAGTTTGCCCAGAATCAGGATTAGTCCATGTAGATAGAATCATAGGACTGGAAGAGACCTCGAGAGGTCATCTAGTCTAGTCCCCTTCACTCATGGCAGAATTATTTAGACCATCTTTGACAGGTGTTTGTCTAACCTGCTCTTAAAAATCTCCAGTGATGGAGTGATGGGTTCCTTTAGGACTAGGCTGGCCACCTCAGTTCCCTGATTCAGGTTTCCAGAGTATGAGGATTAGACAAATCGATGTACTCTGTGTGTGTGTACATATATATATANCACTTTGCTATAAAAAGAACAGTGTGAGGTCTGCTACAGAAGTCAGTCAGTTTAAGCACATTTCAAAAAAGGAGCAAGGGTCATCAATCAGCTACTAAAGCTCATCATGCTGCAGCTTATGTGTATTGCAAAAAAGGATCCAGCTATCTTCAAGAACGGTAACCTTTTTACTGGTTCAAATGACTGATATATATTTCACTTTGAGCAAGTATTGCAACGAAGTTTGCCCAGAATCAGGATTAGTCCATGTAGATAGAATCATAGGACTGGAAGAGACCTCGAGAGGTCATCTAGTCTAGTCCCCTTCACTCATGGCAGAATTATTTAGACCATCTTTGACAGGTGTTTGTCTAACCTGCTCTTAAAAATCTCCAGTGATGGAGTGATGGGTTCCTTTAGGACTAGGCTGGCCACCTCAGTTCCCTGATTCAGGTTTCCAGAGTATGAGGATTAGACAAATCGATGTACTCTGTGTGTGTGTACATATATATATAAACACACACACACCCCTTCCTACTGTATTTTCCACTCCATGCATCTGATGAAGCGGGTTTTAGCCCACGAAAGCTTATGTCCAAATAAATTTGTTAGTCTCTAACGTCTCACAAGTACTCCTCATTGTTTATACTATTCATGTTATTCCCTAGGTATACTTTCACAGGAAGAATGAGGAAGGCAGTATTGACATTACCTTGCAGCAAAGACAAAGCTGTAAAAATTTTAAGAGTGATAACTGTCAATGTAGTTTAAGGTGCAATTGGAGTGTATATTTTGTACATTTCCACATAAATATTCTGCAGCTGCAATTTAGTAATTCTGATGGTGACATGCAAGCCCAAAACTTAAATCCATCTCATTCTCCCTTAGTCATATTGGCCCTATAATGAGTACTGAAGTAAAAATTAGCCAAATTTTATGGTTGTCAATAAAGTAAAATGGAATGACTCAAAATTAATGCAGGGAACAGGTCTGTAGCATATGAAGAAAATGTTTCTACAGAGTCCCTTTTCTGAGCATAGCTTGAGGCCATAATCCAACACCCAATGAAGTCAATAGGATGACTCTCACTGAGATCATGGGTACTGGACTGGCCCTCTAAGTGCAATTTTATTTAGCTGAGAGATGATGATCTGAAGTCTACGTGAGTTGAGGGTGCTCAGTATCTCTTATGATCACTTTTTACACTTATTATGACACAGCATGATGACAGGACATGACGTTGGATAAGGGGTATATTCTACAGATTTAGATGTGAATCTACAGCTATACCTATTTACAAATCACAGAGAAAAAATAAAGCCAAAATCAGATGATGGCCGCAACAGAGGAGTGGGCTATTATATAACTGAAAATGTGTGAACCAGGTGAGAAAAGGAAAAACAAGATGACGAGAGTAGCAACAACAGCAGAAACCAGAGAAACAAAAATACTGTTGGAACATGCAATATAATATGAAGTATAAAGCCATTTTTCGTGTGAGTCTAGGAAGTTGCTATGGGTAGATCAGTCAGTAGCTTGGGAAATTTTATTTTTAAGGCAGTCTCTGGTGACTACAATAGGTGCAAATACTATTATTAAGTTGTACCACCAAATACACATTGAACAGAACTGGTCAAAATTTTTCCAGTTATTGAAATTTCAACAAAAATATTCAAAAAAAAAGGTTGACATTTTTTGATCCAGCTCTAAAATTTAAGCTTGCACAGGTTCCCTGGACAAAATTTGGTCTGAAGCTTTCTTTATCCATTTATTTTGATCATTTCTCTATGCAGACTACACAAAGGGATGAAATCCTGGCCCGACTGAACTCAATGACAAAACTCCCATTGACTTTGATGAGGCCAGGATTTCACCCAATGTATGTAAGGCATATGAAAATTAAAGGAAACTAAATTGGGAAGTATTGCAAATACCAGTGAAGACTAAAAAAAAAACAGTACTAAAGGACACAGAAGACAGAAATACTATATGGGCAGAACATTACTAAATATGATTCAACATGGAAAAATGCAAATTAACAGATAAGGGGAATAGGGGAAAATAATCTGAAACAGAGGAAAAGAAAACGTGAAAAAGCAGTAGTGACAAAAATTCCTAGCAGTGGTCAAGTACAGTAAATTGGATACAAACCTGCAGCGCAATACAATAACACAAAAAGATGCATATGCAGTTTTGGGCTGCAAATGTAAGCTTTGGGTAACACTGAAAAGCACCTAAGTCACTTGGGGCAGATTTTAAAGGGTTTTTAGGCACCTAGAGTTTGAGATAGGCACCTAGTGAGATTTTTGAAAGTGCTTGGGTACCTAACTCCCATTGGGCATGAAAGGATTTCTGAAAATCTCATTAGGTGCCTATCCTTAAGCATCTAAATGTCTTCAAGAATCTGGCCATTAGAGCCTAAATCTCATTGATTTCCAGTCCTTTTACTTTCAATGCAACTTCAGCTCCTAAGTTACTTAGGAGCCTTAGAAAGCTTTTTGTCCTTCGCTATACCATCCTTACAGAATTCTGCATAAAGTTCTAGACTGCTGCATAATACCAGAAAGATTTCAAGGAATTCATTTATGGGTAAACAGACTGACCAGAAAGAAATAATGGGTCAGATTTATCTCTGTTGTAACTTCACTGATATCAACAAAATTAGACTAGAGATTAATTTGGCTTCTTATATATTTCTTGGTTAAATGAAAATTTCAGTATATAAAGACACCAAGAAAGCAGAGCAATCAGTATAACTAGAAGCAGTGGGATGAAACTGAGGAACAGAAAAGGTGAGCTGAGTATCAAGAAATATTCATAACATTGAGTTGTATCAGACTGAGGAGTACTCTCTTAATGGAAGTGGTGGGAGGGCCATAAACTGCTGTACAAGTAAATGATTTGCACTCAAGAACAGATTGTAGGGAGCAATCCTGCTTGCTGATGGGCAAGATCTCTTAATGGATATTTTCCCATTCTGATTCCCTATAGGCTAAATTACACCGGTGCACCACCATCATGATTTTATTTTATTAAAAACAATTACCAAATACAACAGCTAACTCAGAAGCATATATTGTATACGTTGAGCATCATCATTTTATTCCAGTTCTCTTTTGTTCTTTGGTTCTGTAGACAGGGACACTTACTATTCAAAATAGGAAGCAGCTATGCCCACTCTGGACTTCCCCACAGCAAAGTGGTGCTGACAGCAGTTACTTTTTCAGGTTACCTCAAATGCACATGCAAATACACATCCCCGCACCCACACACGAAAGAATATCTTCCCTCACTGTGCCTAGGATTTCTTGCTTAACCAGTATTACACAAAGTCCTGAAGCACAGTCAAGTTTTTAACTGTTCTCAGGCTCTCTCTTCTGAATTTCTTGATTCTTGACTTAAAGGTATGATTACCACTTAATTAAGCTGCCCAGGTGAATACGAACTCTGGCTGATTAAAGGACTATTTTAAATGTATAGATATTTTAATGATTAGAAAGCAGGGGCAATATTAATTTGATTTTTCACTATTTATTGCTACACATTTTTAAGAAAAGCTCTTAATATAGGTAAATTGCTACACTTTAGGATGTAATCCACATCAAGATACTCATGCTTATTTGCTTTTCAGGAACATCTGAGGAAAAATTGCCTAAAATAGTTTATAATCATTGTTTTCTTGAAGGTCAGAAAGATCATTCCAATACTAAACTCAAGAGTACAGATGTTGGTCTTTGAGATTGCCATAACTCTAAGCACTTCTTTACTAAGCAAATGGAAGCATAACCTAAATTCACTTTATATAAGTTATCTGGATGCATCTCTCCACAGTCTAGCAACAATTTAGGCAGATTTAATACACAGTTCCTCAGGCTGCCCTGCCAATTACTTCTGTGCTGACCTGGAAGGATCATTCATATTAGGGAGTTGAGAGGCAATTCAATTTCCATGCTGGCTCAACCCTAAGCCTCTTCTAAGTAAAGGCTGTCAGCTGTGTCAAATTATATATGATGCCAAGGTGATGTGGAAGACTGTCTATTGAGAGTAGAGCTGGAAATGGCAAACTCATCTCACTAAATTTTCAGGCTGAACTTGTACTATCATCTAAAATGTCAAATGGCCAGAGTTATTGGAACTGAGATAATCTAACGTAACCAAAAATATTCAGATAAGACAGTGGTGGTGATGGGGGGGAGGAAACAAGATTAGCATTAGAGATGATTAGTATCAAGAGAATCACAATATACATTAATATTTTAGTAAGTGTAAGCATGTATGTTTAAAAAATGAAGTGAATACATCTTTGTAAAAAAACTCCTGTTAATGAAACTGTCACTCAATGCATGGAATTTATACGATACACCAGGTACATTACAATGACCAAGTTTTGAGATTCAATCCCATAACTCCTAATGATAGGAGCACTATCTGTCAAGATTAAGATAAACTTAGATCCAATTTTATACATAACCGTTTTACAAACATGTCATAAAAAATACAAAACTGGGCTCAACATTCCAGTTAATGTTTATAACTTGTAAATCAAAGTACATTCCTACAATGCTCTTTCTAAATATATTCTCCTCGGAAACAAAACAAGTAATCAAGAAAGCTATTCCTCCTTTAACTTGTCTCATAATAAGTGTAAGATGTGACAGTATACTTTTTCTAGTATAGCAGTTGCTACCTTATCCCCCTTCTAGTATAGAGATTCCTGCCTCATCCCCTTTAAAGACCCTGATCCCCTTTTATCCACTCTACTCCATCACCTATGGTCTGTACTCACTACCAGCATATAGTTGTCCCACCTGGTAACAGTCCTGCTTTTCCTAGCTTTAATTCCCATAGTGCATGTAGGCTCTATAATACCAAGGCATTTTCACTACTGTTGTGGAGTCTAACGACTGGGAAGAGATCACATTGCTCCCAAAGGAGCTCAGTGTTCACACACACACAAGCACACACTTTACTACTTGTTTTCAAGTATTATGGCAAGCTTTATAATCAATGCTATTTTAAATGGATGCTTTGAAGGTTTATTAATAAAAACAGCTTGCTTTTGATGTTAGAAATGAGCAAATAAATAATCTTCTAAAAAACCCACACAAACACTTTCATTATCACTGGCATGCAGATATTCCCCTCCTAAATAATTAAAATTAATTAGTTAAAAGAAATGAAGTTATTTTTGCATTACATATCATGAAATATTTGTTCATCAGATATAGTCATTCATTTGTATGCATTCTATGTTAACAAAACATGCATATAACTCACAGAAATTCCAATTCTGCAAATGCTCAGTAAAAAACAAAAACAAACAACCCCCCCGAAAAAAAAATCCATGCATGCACACACAAACACACATTATGTGCCAAAATAAAAAGCATGCATGGTCTGGGTTTAAGCACTTCAGACAAAATAATTACTAGGTTATTAATAACAAAGCAGTCTGGCAACTATTTTAAGCAGTTTTTATTCATGCTTTTTACTGGAGACTTCTGAATTTCCCCTCCACCCCACTTTTTACTCTTTTGCAGCAACATGCTAAAAAAAAAATCTCTGTCTTAGAAAAGCAGCAGATAAAAAGGAAGCACACATGCTCAGGTTTTAAAGCGTTATTTTCTTATAAAAAGATATTAAAATTTAAAAGCCTTTCTATATTTAACAGATATTGTGCAGAAATTCAATCTCAATATTAATGACATGCAATCTCCAAGAAGACATACTCAATTTTTTTTTAAAAAGTCATTTTTAGTAATCGGTGCAAATGCCTTTTTTTATTTTCCTGTTAGACTAATGGTATCTTAAACCCTGCATGCTGCAGTGCTTAGCCTGTGCTCTGCATCAGCTGTGATAGAAGAAGCTACCTGAGAGGTTTCACAGTGCCTTTTCATATCCATGTCTGCCTGGCTACCCTGCGTGCTTATAGCTTTTTTCTTAATTCTTAATGAAAATCCTAGGAAATTTAGTCCATCCTCTGAAATCAATACTGATGACAGGAGAGCTCCCTGACTCAGTGGGAGATCAAGATGATAAATTGCCTGCGCATCAGCCTGGCCTATCAGTGCCCTGCACACAGATGGGCGAGAAAAGACACAGAGAAGGCTCAATCCGTCACGTGTCACAGGAAAGCCAATGGCTGACACACTGCTGCAGGAAGAGATGCTGCAGTTTGTTCTGCTGATGAGAAGTACTGTGTATCACCATCAAGTGCCAGTATAGCTAAGTTCTGGCAGAATAGCCTGCCTATTCCCTAGCTCTTGATTGTAGACGCCAAAGGAAGGTGCAGTTTTAATTTAATATATGCATCACATGATTCCATTTATAAGGAATACTGCCTGCACAGCTTTACATTCTAACCTGAAGTGATTAAAGCAGGAGAAGAGGAAGAGGGATATAATGAGTTCTAATACCCTGATCCTTTTAAAATATTGGGATGTATTTCTGTTCAGCTGATTACTGTGTTTTAGCTTGCTATTAAATTAGCAACCTTAAACTGTGCAATTAGCATTCTCTTTATAATCGCCTCAAAGCACCATAACTGTAATTATAATTTTACTCCCAAGCTAATGAATAACCATTTTTTCTATGTCATGTTTATAATGAGTATTTGATGTGATTATTCTGTAAAGACAATTATGTCCCAAAAGTAGAAAAACAACAAAATATAAAAGATCTATCTTCCTTTTTAAAGCCCCCAAATATAGAGTGACTTATTTACCATAACACTGTCCTCACTATGAAAGTTACAATAATTCTTTCATAAGGAGAGAATGAACATCTGGGTTACCATATGGAAACGTTTTCTAAAGTACATCTGCTATCATTGATCATACTGCAACAAGAGATCTATTGCACAGTTTTTCAAGGGAAGTGAAATGGTTATGTCAGCTTTGACAAAGAAGGTTACCTGTAAAAAATACTGTAGTGTTTTGTAACCAAGACATACAAAACTGAACAAAAACAAACCAAACTACATTTTACTGCAATGGACACTGAAATGATACACTTTTAAAGTAATATAGTTCTGCTTTATTAGTCCTCTATTCGATACAACTTTGTGCTATGCAAATTTTCACTTGGATACAATAACTCATGACAGCTCCAGGGGTTAACGTTATCAAGTGCCTATCTCCTTATCCTTTAGGGCTTTTGCAGAATCACTCAAAATTACTTAGAATAATGAATATCTACAGTAAGACGACAAGTGAGCTTTGGAACTTGAAAGATGAAATTAACTTAATTACTTTAACAAAAGCCCAGAGAATGTAAGCTATTTTGAACATTTTGTACTTCTCTGTTTTATGCTAGGTTACAATGTTGCACATTTCATTAGTTATTTAGCAGTCCTTTTCCTTTGATTTTTGGTGCTGCTGCTAGTTTTCAGAACAGTACGATTCAATGCAGCCTCTCGCATAAACATAACTGTCTCAAATAAAAATGGACCTGATCCTTCCAATGACTTCAATGGAAGTTGTAGGTCATCAGAACTATGCTGGAGTCAGGTCCATGGATTCCTCAAAGAACACTATTTTAAATATGTTTTAAAATCAATATTCTCTTGTGTTGGATAGGAAATGCAATCCTTTATTAAGATATGCACAGAAATATATATATATAGACACATACACATGCACATAAATGGCTGCCAAAAAGAACATAAAGTCCAGTAAAATAAAAGTCATGTTTTTTTCTGTATAACCCCTGTACACCAATACAAGGAGTGAACTGATGAATTAAGATTAATTCTAATATAAGAAACTCCAGGACCTTTTCTATGACTTGTTTAGGACCACGTACTATGCACATATAATTCAGAAGGTGCCATATATGATCAAATATTGGCAGAATTTAGCCTTTATGTTTTAGACTATTAAATATTTTAATTGCAAGCTTGTATAACATAGTATTCTACAGCCTGTGAACTGTAAAATAACTGTTAACAACAGGGCTAGGTAGCAAAGAAGATGAATGCATTACCCTTATTGGACATTACTGCTGTTTGAATAAATTCACATCGCTTGTGATCTAGCCAATATTTCTGCTTGAACAAAGGTCTTTCGTGATAAAGAAAATGCTGTGTGGCTTGCTGGCAAATGTAGTTATTATTTACTTATTAAGTGCTAGTATATTTGGTATGGTACAATGCACAGATTAAGGGACAGTCCCTGCTCTGAGTTTCCCAGCCCTGCACTGTGGCATAATTAGAATAAGCTGTGAGATGGAGCCTTACAGTAGGCGTTAGGGGAGAGTGATAGAAATGGGGAGCAAGTGGGGTTAGAAAGCATGAGACCCTCTTGTCACCCACATCTATTTTTCTGGTTTTGTTTTCTTCTAGCTCAATTGGGCACGGATCTCACCTATAATTTGACAGCTGTTGGGAGAAATGGTCAGAATTGCAAACTTCTCAGCATCTCCTCTCACTGCAAATTTGGTACTTCCTACAAGGATTGGGAAGACCCTAGCATTTGTCTGCATGTGATTGTTCTGCACAAAGGTGAAAACAGGATTGGGGGTGGGGGAGAGGGACAGTGTGTGCACAGCTAAACAGCAAATCCTGTTTGTTAGTTTGTTAGATCCTGTTTGTTGCAGGATCATAGCAGGGGTCAAGAATCTGCTGCTGTGGAGCTATTCCCCCAGCATCTTTGCTAAGGAGACAAAAGGGTAAATGTAGTCTCATGGCTTCAGATCTGTTCTGCATCCTTGGAGAAGGAGTCCTTCCTTGAAGATGCCCAGCTCATGACCTATATTTGGGTTGGGTTATGGGAAGATTTGCGGAAAAACAACAACTCTTTGGCTTTTTCTTTAATAAAAAGCCCCAAAACAGTTCTCATTATGAAAATCATGTGACGTTAGACTATTAAATGAAAGAAAATACATTTTAAATGGGCCAAGTTTGGACCTTCTTATATGCTCTTTACTAAGCTTCTACACATCTCATTATTTGGCCTTCCCAAACAACGTCAAACTTATCTATGGTATTCTGCTTGAAATATGATGTTCTGTAGCATGATTTTATGCTATCTCCATAAATAAAAAATGGTTCCTCATGTTGCCACTCTAACTAATTGGTGGATGAATGAGGTAGTTTGAACAACAGTATGTAAGAAGGATGTCAGATCCTGACTCTCAAGCTTGTATAGATTCCTTTACAGAGCAGGCATGCTAAAAGCTAAAGCAGGGATTGGCAACCTTTCAGAAGTAGTGTGCTGAATCTTCATTTATTCACTCTAATTTAAGGTTTCACATGCCAGTCATACATTTTAACATTTTTAGAAGGTCTCTTTCTATAAGTCTATAATATATAACTAAACTATTGTTGTGTATGTACAGTAAATAAGGCTTTTAAAATGTTTAAGAAGTTTCATTTAAAATTAAATTAAAATGCAGAGCCCCCCAGACCGGTGGCCAGGGGCCAGGGAGTGTGAGTGCCACTGAAAATCAGCTCATGTGCCACCTTCGGCACTTGTGCCATAGGTTGCCTACCCCTGAGCTAAAGTCTTCCTATAATGCCAATGGAAATCCAGTGCAAATATAAGGGCATTCTTATTAACTGCCTCATTTGGTCAAAAAGATGCAACATAGACTCTGTCCAGTATGAAATCTGTCCTGTTAACAATAGAAATAGGTTTATAACACGGAACTTGCTCAGACTATCCTTCACATTTATCGATGTTTGACCTTTAAACCTTCAGTGATGCATGATAATGAACACAAACTCTCTTCTTCTACCCAAACTCAAGAACTCTCCTGTTAATCAGAAACAAGGGGTTCTCTCTCTCATATATATTTATATAGTGTGACAAAGTTCCTCCTCGGCCTTGATGATTCCTGCGCTTAGTGGCGGATTTGCTCACCTCAGAAATTCATGGCAGCTCTCAGTTTGGCCACTTTCTCTAGTGGCTCAAACCTGTCATTCACTCAGCTAACCTCATCACTGGCCAGCATGGGGGAAATGGAGAACAATCCCCACAGTCTCTGCTGACCCACCTAGTGGGTTGAGGGATAGGCCAAGGACCTTCCCCTCTGGTGGGACCCACAGTCCAAGTCACCTCCTCTTGTCTCAAATAGAGAGTTGAGGGGGATGGAGGTGTGGGGGAACCCGGGCCCACCCTCCACTCCTTCCAGCCCAGGACCCTGTGGATTGCAATTATCTACAGTGTCTCTTGTAACAGCTGTGTGACAGTTACAACTCCCTGGGCTATTTTCCCATGGCCTCCTCCCAACACCTTCTTTATCCTCACCACAGGACCTTCCTCCTTATGTCTGGTAATGCTTGTACTTTGCAATCCTCCAGCACTACACCTACTCACTCTCAGCTTCTTGTGCCTCTTACTCCCAGCTCCTCACACGCGCCCCTCACTGACTGAAGTGAGGTCCTTTTTAAAACCAGGTGCCCTGATTAGCCTGCCTGTCCTAATTGATTCTGGTAGGTTCAATTGGTTCCAGGTATCCTAATTAGCCTGCCTTAATTGGTTCCAGCAACTTCCTGATTGTTCTGGAACAGACTATTATCTTACTTAGGG
Organism: Chelonoidis abingdonii; assembly: GCF_003597395.2. Lineage (NCBI taxonomy): Eukaryota > Metazoa > Chordata > Testudines > Testudinidae > Chelonoidis > Chelonoidis abingdonii. The sequence goes on along the minus strand of NC_133771.1, from coordinate 190,050,842 downwards.
GAAAGGGACCTGCTTAATTGGGGGCTAATATATCTACCTTTTACCACTCTCCTGTAGCCATCTGGCCTGATGCTCTCACAATAGATACATCTATATCTTCACAGATAATTGTGTAATTATTGTAAGATACAGCATTTATAAAAGTGTCTTTTAGCCCAAAGAATCTTGAAGCACTTAAAAAAAGCTATGGCCCCAATTTAACAAATCAATTAAATGCAGCTTAACTGTAAGTATAACTACTCATGGGCTTACATTTAAGCATGTTCTTAAGTGCTTTGTTGAATCATAGCTATGTACACAAAACACCACTGAAAACACACCGACATATGAAGGTGGTCGAGGATAGTTAACAATACACTTCCTGGCAAGGGGACATTTTGGTCAAGGACATGAGGGCAAACCTCTGCACTTATAAAAAGGGCTAACAGTTTTTTAACACACACAGAAAAGATAAAATCAACATTTTGTATGCATATCTGAGAGACCCACACAGCAAACTTACATAGCTCAGAAGAAGGAAAGATTGAGCCAAACCTGATCAGATTTGATTCACATATGTATATGTATACAGAGCAGGAGCAGCGCCAGGGTTTTTGGCACCCTAAGTACAGGGCCGGCTCGCTGGTCCCGCGGCTCTGGTGGACCTGCCGCAGGCGTGCCTGCGGATGCTCCACCGGAGCCACGGGACCAGCAGACCGTCCGCAGGGATGCCTGCGGGAGGTCCACCGGAGCAGTCTGCCACCCTTCCAAATCCTGGTGCCCTAGGCGACCACCTAGGTCACCTAAATGGAAGCGCCGGACCTGATACAGAGAGATAAATACAGTGTGCATATATATTCACATACAGACATGCACATGCATAGTGGTAGCCATTTAAATTTTACTATTGCTGAATGCAGGTAATTAGCCTGTGCTAGGTATAGGTACTTTATACAGTATTAGAGGCCAAAAAAGGTTCCCCTTCTGCTGATGTCGTTTGTGCACACAAAATTTGCACCCACAATTCATCTGCAAACAAGAATCAGAGTTCTTGTATCTCTATGACCTGATCACAGACATAAATGAAAGAGTTACACAGATTTTCATGCACAGTCTATATTCACAAATGTTGCAGATGAACACGGAATAAGCAGGGCTGGCTTCAGGCACCAGCGAATGAAGCAGGTGCTTGGGGCGGCCAATAGGAAGAGGTGGCACGTCTGGATCTTCGGCGGCAATTTGGCAGCGAGTCCCTCAGTCCCTCTCGGAGTGAAGGACCCACCACTGAATTGCTGCCGAGGAACAAAGTGGCATGGTTGAGCTGCCGCTGAAGTGCTGCCGATCGCAGCTTCCCCCTCGTCCCCCCTTTGCCTCTGGGGGTGGCAAAAAAGCCTGAGCCAGCCCTGGGAATAAGTAAGAGAGTTTGATGGTTACCACTGTATGCCTGTATATATTTGTGTGTATGGGTGCGCATGTACAGATGGCTAGCTGTCCAGACGGGTGCTTTCTAAACAAAAATATATTACTTAAAGCTTGTAAAGTTCTTTGTAAATGTAAAAGGAATGGAGTTTCTAAACATAAACTTCTAAGTTTCCCCCAAGTAAAATAGAAATGCCATATTCAAGACTTTTATTGGACCGACTTCTGTTGGTAAGACAGACAAGCTTTCAAGCTTACACAGAGCTCTTCTTTAAGTCTGGGAAATGTACTCAGTGTCAAAAACAGCTAAATACAAGGTGGAATGGATTGTTTAGCATAAGTAGTTAACAGATATTTCTAGGAACCTTTCAAGGTGAAGCGGTTCGTTAACACCCCTCCAGAAGAGGGAGGAGAAGGCAGCTAGGGGTGGGAGGGTTAGTTGGTTAGAGATTGTGGTAATATGCCACAAATCCAGTGTCTCTGTTCAGTCCATGATTTTCAGCATCTAGCAAAGTTATGAATTTAAGTTCCCAGGCTTGTCTTTTGAAGGTGTTATGCACATTTCCATTGAAGACAAAGACTGAGAGATTATACAATCACAGAAGATTAGGGTTGATAGAAGATTAGGAAGAGACCTCAGGAGGTCATCTAGTCCAAACCCCTGCTCAAATCAGGACCAACATCAACTAAATCATCCCAGCCAGGGCTTTGTCAAGCTGGGCCTTAAAAACCTCCTCTAAGGATGGAGATTCCACCACCTCCCTAGGTAACCCATTCCAGTGCTTCACCACCCTCCTAGTGAAATATCCAAACTAGACCTTCCTCATTGCAAGTTAAGACCATTGCTCCTTGTTGTCATCTGCCACCACTGAGAACAGCCAAGCTCCATCCTCATTGGAACCCCGCCTTCAGGTAGTTGAAGGCTGCTATCAAATTCCCCCTCACTCTTCTCTTCTGCAGACTAAATAAGTCCAGTCTCTCCTCGTAAGTCATGTGCCCCAGTCCCCTTATCATCTTCGTTACCCTCCACTGGACTCTCTCTAATTTGTCCACATCCTTTCTGTAGTGGGGGGCCCAAAACTGAACCAATACTCCAGATGTGGCCTCACCAGTACCGAATAGAGGGGAATAATCACTTCCCTCAAGCTGTCTGCAATGCTCCTACTAATGCAGCCCAATATGCCATTAGCCTTCATGGCAACAAGGGCACACTGTTGACTCATATCCAGCTTCTCATGCACTGTAATCCCCAGGTCCTTTTCTGCAGAACTGCTGCTTAGCCAGTTGGTCCCCAGCCTGTAGCGGTGCATGGGATTCTTCCACCCTAAGCGCAGATATAGAGGCATCACTTTACGAAAAATGTTTACTTACAGGTGATATGATGTTTTTGTCTTTTATCATTTTTATGTGTGAGCTCATCAGAGAGCACAGCGATTGTCTCATTTCACCTGCATAGTTATTATTAGGGAGTTTAGTGCACTGGATGAGGTAAACCACATGTTGTGAGAGGCACGTCTAGGATCCATGGATCTTGAAAGGTTTGTTGTGGAGCATGTACCTCCTCAGCTGCTTTTCCCCTCTCCTATGACTGGAGATGTGTCAGTGGGCCACTTCACCTTAAATGGTCCCTTGAAATACATGTTAACTACTTATGCTAGACAATCTGTTCCACCTTGTGTTAAAGTGTGACATTCTGTACATTTCCCAATCGTAAAGAAGTCTGTGTAAGCTTTAAAGCTTGTCTCTCTCACCAACAGAAGTTAGTCCAACAAAAGATACTACCTCTCCCACCTTGTTTCTCTAATATCCTGGGATCAACATGGCTACAACAACACTGCATATTCAGGACTCACAACTCCCTTGTTCTGGCCAATTGGACCATTTCGTCAGTCAAATGCAATACCCTGAATGAATAACTGTCCTTCTAAGATATAGTTGCCAAATTCAGGGCCAAACCTAACTGTAGAAGTTATCACTACTTTTGGCTTCATAACTACTGGCACACAAATTCAAGCCTACCAAGAGAAAACTGGGATGAAGAATTTAATCATACTCCGTCTGAGGGGCACTGGAACTGGATTTGGGATGACATTGAAGTGTTATCTTCATTCCCTCTGGAGACTTTTGCAGGACTCTGCTCAGCTAAACTAACAAACTCTGACAAATAAATATTGATGGCAACACTTACCGTCATTTCTATCACACTAGTGTACTCTGCACCTGTGACAAAATTACCCTTCTCTGACAGGAAGTCTGTAATCTTACTCCCAAGACTCTGAACTTTCCCATCACCCTTCCAGCCAAACTGTACCTATTAGGCCTGTACGTATCCCACTATATCCTAGAAAAACAGCCTTGACAGTGATGGAAGCTTCTGAGAGAGCTGCCTTATCACATTGGAAAGGCCAAACAAACGCAGACATGCAAACAAGACTCTCATGGAAAAAATTACCCATTCAGGGTACCATAATTGGGACCAGTTCTACTCCACTAGGGTGTGAGCACATACCTTTTATCCTCTTCTTTGAGATTGTCTCTTCCAGCACCCCAGCTCCTTTCTGCAGGTGGTCTGACTTTAAACATAAGGCTTAGAACAACATTTAGTTGTACCTTATAATAAGGTAAAGGTGATGGTTTTCGACAGGGGGAGCTTGGAGGCAATTAGATGATTTTTCCCCACTTTATTTTAAACAGAACATATTAACAAGTTTTAATCAAGAAATATTACACAGATCAAACATAAACACAAAGCTTGCTGGGGAGATTCCAACTGGCCACACATACATTCCACATTACATATAATGCTACCAATCACAAATAGTTAACACTTAACTGGTATTTTACATGTGTTCTTTTTGGACTGGGACTCTGGATTCTATTCCTGGCTCTGCCATGGGCCTGCTGGGTGACCGTGGACAAGTAATGTTGCCTGTCTGTCCCTCAGTTTACCCATCTGTAAAATGATACTGACCTCCTCTGTAAAGTGATTTGAGAGCTAAGTATTATTATTATTATTATTATTATTATTATTATTATTTTTGTTATTGAGTCCCAAAATCTCTTCTTCAAGTAACATATAAAACACATTTCCTTCCCAGACATCCATATTTCTACTTAATCTATGTTTTCTCTTCTTGCTCTTATTTATTCTTCTCTCCTCTTCCATTTATATTCCTTCTCCTTCCTTATTACTATTTCTAATTCATCCTTACATACCTGGTTAACTAACTCACCAAACAGCCATAACAATACACAGGGACAACTGTATGTTACATAGCCATCGTGTTATTTATATCAAATACATTTATTTTGTCTCATTTGTTACATATATTATATTTCTTATCTTTTCAATATGTTAACATTCCCTGAGAGGAAAAGATGTAAAATACTACTGAAGTGTTAAGTATTTGTGATTGTTAGCATTATGTGTAATGCAGAATGTATGTGTGGCCAATAGGATTCTGCCTAGCAAGCTTTATAGTTATGTTCGATCTGTGTAATCTCTCTTGATTAAAACCTGTAAATAAATAGAGGGGAAAAAAATCACCTGATTATCTCCAAGCTCCCTCTCCAGCCACAAAAATGAGACAAAGCTGTTGAAAACTGAGAGAAGAAAGATGAGATGGGACACTAGGGGATATATATCATATAAATATATTGAAGGGTATATATTAGGGAGGGTGAAGAGCTGTCTAAGCTAAGGAGAATGCTGGCACAAGAACAAATGGGTATAAACTGGCCATGAATAAATTCAGGCTGTAAATTAGAAGAAGGTTTCTAACCATCAGAGGGGTAAGGTTCTGGAACAACCTCCCAATAGAAGTTGTGGGGGCAAACAATGGAATTAGTTTTAAGAGAGGGATAGACAAATTTATGAGTGCACGTAGGTGCTGCAACTGTGGGTGCTGGGGTTGCTCCCACATCCCTCCCCTCGGGCTTGAAATAGTAATAACAACTCAAATACATGGTTTCTGCCATCAGCACCTCCATTATAAAAATTATTCCAGAACCACTGTGAATGCAATTATATGTGTAGGGTTGCTTGTGATGGTAGGGGACAAGGCTCAGCAGTCCTGGGGCTCACACATAGTTCATGACTTATGTTTCTAAAAGTGCATGCTTCAGGGTTTCAACTGGCTGCCTACAGGGCTCAGTAAGGGATTCCCCAGCCCCCACCAGTGTATTCTGGGAGAGTTTTTTTAATCTCCTTCCTCTGAAGCATCAGGCATGGCCACTGCTGCAGATGGGACATTGGATGGGTAGAACTAGGGCTCTGAGGTAGCACAAAGCATTCTCTCTCTCTCTTTCTCTCAGTTGCTTGGCTGGTTGGATCTTGCTCACATGTTCAGGATCTAACTGATCACCATATGTGGGATTGGGAAGGAATTTTCCCTGAGTCAGATTGGTAGAGACCTGGGGGCGGAAGCATTGCCTTCCTCTGTGGCATGTGGCTGTAAGTCACTTCCCAGGATTATCTGGATATATCTCACTTAATTCTTCCCTGCCATTACCCGGGACCTCAGGCACTGTTGGAACTCGGTCCCTCCTATTCTGTGCCTGTGGCACATAATAGTCTAGTTTCCTGTGTGCTGTAATGCTTTGGACTCAAGTCAATTGCTGGGTTTGGTGTGTGGGTGATGGGTGGTGTCGGTGGCCGGTGATATACAGGAAGTCAGACTAGCTGACCTTGTGGCTCCTTCTGGCCTTACACTCTATGACTCTAAAACCTAAATATTATTTAAAGATAAAATTAAAAGTTGTTCTAAACCTAATACTTAAATGTAGGCCATCTGCAGAAGAAATAGGAAGAAATCTTTCTAATAGTTAGAAACAATTTGTAAAGAAGCCAGGGAGCTAGGAGGAGACAATCACAAGGACGAAAAAAAAGATAAATAATCTTTCACTGGAAAAATTAAAGATCATTTGTGACATAAACACAGAGCAGCATTCCAAGCATCTGGAGGTATTATGCCTGTGCCTCATTAATTAAAGATATTACAATGTTCAATTATTTGCAAAGATTCACTTTATTTTCTATATTGACAAGAAAATGCCAATTGGCACATGTAGAAATTCTTTGACTCCCAAGGTCTATTACATAAAGAACAAGATTTATGGGCTCAGTTCATACTATGCCAAAGCTGAAACTGGCACAGAACTCAGATAAATGTGGCTTTATGCCATGGTGTACCTCCCCTTTCCTGGGCTGGCTGGGGACTGCTTTGGTCCTGGGCACAGGTTACAGCAATCTGAAGGCTACCTTGCATTTGGCTGGTCATGGCCCCAAAGGGCTGTTGTGATACCCCCCCACACCCTCTTTCTAGTCCCTACACCAGTAGATCCTGTGAATCCCCCTGGGGCTCGATCTACTGTTTTCACACTGGTGTAATGAGGCCACGGGGCAGTGAAGAACTGGGCCCTATCTGCTTTCTTGTAGCAGTAGTTCTGTTATTTTAACCTCTAATTTAATGGGTGTTTAGTCCAAACCACAGTTAGTGCTAATCCTGTAGATTATATTCAAATTAGGGCTGTCAAATGATTAAAAAATTAATCATGATTAATTGCAGTTTTAATCACACTGTTAAACAATAATAGAATACCATTTATTTAAATATTTTTAGATGTTTTCTATATTTTCAAATATATTGATTTCAGTTACAATACTGAATACAAAGTGTACAGTGCTCACTTTATATTATTTTTTTATTTCAAATATTTGCACTGTAATAAAGATAAACAATATAAATAGTATTTTTCAGTTCACCTCATGTAAGTACTGTAGTGCAACCTCTTTATCCTGAAAGTGCAACTTACAAATGTAGAATTTCTTCTTTTTCTTACTTGCCCTCTGGAATGGTGGCCGCAGTATGAAGGGGCATATGAATGTGTAGCATATCTGGCACGTAAATACCTTGCAAAACTGGTTAAAACAGTGCCATGCTAACACCTGGTCTCACTTTCAGGCAACATTGTAAATAAGAAGAGGGCAACATTATCCTCCATAAATGTAAACAAACATTCTTGTCTTTGCGATTAGCTAAACAAGAAGAAGGACTGAGTGGACTTATAGACTCTAAAGTTTTATATTGTTTTGTTTTTGAGTGCCGGTATGTAAAAGAAGAAATTCTACGTTTGCAAGTTGCACTTTCAGAATAAAGAGGTTGCACTACAGTACTTATATGAGGTGAACTGAAAAATACTATTTCTTTTGTTTATCTTTATCACAGTGCAAATATCTGTAATAAAAATAATAATATAAAGTGACCCCTGTTCACTTTGTATGCTGTGTTGTAATTGAAATCAACATATTTGAAAATGTAGAAAACATCCAAAATATTTAACACATTTTAATTGGTATTTTATTATTGTTGAACAGTGTAATTAAAACTGTGATTAAGCACAATTAATATTTTTAATCGGGTTAATTTGTTTTGAGTTAATTGCATGCGTTGACTGTGGATAGAAAGATGGCTAGATTGTCAGGCTCAATGGGTAGTGATCAATGGCTCGATGTCTAGCTGGAAGCCAGTATCAAGCGGAGTGCCCTAGGGGTCGGTCCTGGGTCCAGTTTTGTTCAACATCATTAATTATGTGGATGATGGGATGGGTTGCACCTTCAGCAAGTTTGTAGATGATACTAAGCTGTAGGGGGAGGTAGATGTGCTGGAAGGTAGGGATAGGATCCAGAGTGACTGGGACAAATTAGAGGATTGGGCCAAAAGAAATCTGACAAGGTACAACAAGGACAAGTGCAGAGTCCTGCACTTAGGACAGAAGAATCCCATGCACCCGCTGCAGACTAGGGACCAAATGGCTAAGCAGCAGTTCTGCAGAAAAGGACCTGGGGATTACACTGGATGAGAAGCTAGATATGAGTCAGCAGTGTGCCCTTGCTGCCAAGAAGGCTAACAGTATATTGGGCTGTATTAGTAGGAGCACTGCCAGCAGATCGAGAGAAGTGATTATTCCCCTCTATTTGGCACTGGTGAGGCCACATCTGGAGTACTGCATTCAGTTTTGGGCCCCCAACATAAAGGATTGGACAAATTAGAGAGAGTCCAGCGAGGGCAACAAAGATGATTAGGGGTGGAGCATGTACTTAATTAGGAGAGCTGAGAAACTAGGGCGCTTGTTTAGTCGCAAAGAGAAGAGTAAGGGGAGATTTGATAGCAGCCTTACAACTACCAGAAGGGGGGTTCAAAGAGCATGGAGCTCCGTGTTCTCAGTGGTGCAGATGACAGAAAAGGAGCATATGGTCTTACGTTGCTTTGGATATTTCATTAGGAGGGTGGTGAAGCACTGGAATGGGTTACCTAGGGAGGTGGTGGAATCTCCATCCTTAGAGGAGGTTTTTAAGGCCCAGCTTGACAAAGCCCTGGCTGGGATGATTTAGTAGGGGTTGGTCTTGATCTGAGCAGAGGGTTGGACTAGATGACCTCCTGAGGTCTCTTCCAACCCTAATCTTCTTTGATTCTATGATTCTATGATAATTGACACCCCTAATTCAAATGTTATTCACATTGACTTCAGTGGAAGCAGGATCAGGCTTTAACAGGCTATTACATCTCAAAGAAAGTCAAGAGTGACTCCTGATAAGCCTCCCAAGGCTTATAAATTCTGATGGGCGCCCAGTGAGCCTAAATTAAGTGATGAAATCTGAGCTGGTTCCTATCAAGCTTCCTAGGGCTGAGGGGTTCACACATGCATGTGCACACGCACACACACGTGCACCCCGATAGATATCTGTGTTCTTTCGGTCTTTAGGACTATACTATTGTAAAATGCTGTTATTTAAAAAATGTAATGTGCCCATTATTTCAATTTTTTCCTGAATAAAAATAAAAAAAGAAACAACTTTTTGTTCTCTTGCTATAGTAAAAAACGTATTTCATAGCACTGAGATCATCAAAAGATTGGGTGTAATAAATGGGGATAAGAAATCCATTAATTATGGCTGAGGTCTAACACACTTTTATAAATACTGAGAGAGAGAGAGAGAGAGAGAGAGAGAGAGATGACAAATGACTTTTTAAGCAAGGATAGTTCACAAACAATACAGATATTTTGCTATCTCACATATTTTTTAACATTCTTAAATGTTTGAGTTACTATTGAAATGTGGTAATATAATTATTTATTTCAGAAAATGATTTGAGTGTATGGACTAAATTCTACCCAGATTTAGACCCCCAAGTTACCCCATTGCAACCCAGTGCCTTCTGTGGGGTTGTACAGGATAAGAGGAAAGCAGATTTTATCCCTTTGTGTCAGCCTGCAATATGAACAGAAGGAACAAGTACAGACATCTAAATTTATGAGATCAAACAAAGCTGTTATTCCGGAAAGCAGCTGTAATTGTTACAGTGGAAATAAGAAAAGTGAAGGCTAGGATTCTAGAGCATTTCTCCTCCCCTTCCCCTGCCCTTCTGCCTTGCTGCATCAGAGAATCTTTCAGCAGCTGAAGAAATTTTGTGGCAATTTCACATTTATAAAACTGTTTAAAGCTAAAACTAACAGAGCAGGAAACGTAATGTGTGGTTTTGATTGATTTGGCTCTTCAGCTTTATAAAACCTCACGTGTGCAAAGAAGATTGCTGTGAGTGTATTGCTTGTTCTACTTTTAAAACTTACCTTTCCACAGACACCCACAAAGTAACTTTGAAATAAATGCATAAATACATTAATTTTTGACCTTGCTACATTTTGCAGAGTGGGAGGATAAGAAAAAAATATTAAGAGAGTGAAACCTTCCTTCTAAATTAAAGGTTTCATACCCTAATAAATAATTTCTTTAGCTATTGGTAAATGGTTCTATTATCCCCTAATGTGGAGAAGCCCATAGATGCTAGGAGTCTACCATTGCCTCTTTAATCAGAAAACCGTTTTGTCAGGTAAACAGCACAGCCTAAACGTGTCTGTTTTCTGTTGAATACTGTGCTCTACAGAAAAATAAAATAGCTATTGAATACACACACAAAGGCCAGGGTTTAAAGCTGACTCTTCATCTAACATAGTTATTCTTTGATTGAAGATACAGAGGTTGTCCTGTGACTGCAATAATGCTCAGCATTTCCTTGGTCCTATCAGCTGGGAACCAAACAAAAAATCTGAGTAGATACAGATTGCTGAGTCAAATAGGAGCAGCCAAAGGGAGCTCAGTCTACTGTACTCTGACAAAGATGGGAGTATTAAGAAAAAGATATCTGTTAACAAACAGCTAATTAGTGACTGTTACTAACTGTTAGCTAGTTAACACAGTGCTCTGATTATAGCCCGGGTGGTGGACTACAAAACAGATGTATGAATTCACATGCAGCAGTGCACATCCCCCTCCAGATATCAACCTCTATGTCAATGGAGGGCTATGATATTGCTAGGCTGATTCATCAATAAGACTACTGGCATCTGCAATGCATGGAACTGCTCACCTGCCTCCCTGCCAAAAGTAACGTTTGAAATGAAGGGGGCTATACCACAGAGAGAAAACAGACAAATAACAAGAGACACATAAACCATACTATATTCAAATCAACCCCGAGGCAAAAACAAAACCTATGGGAAAGAAAGTGAATTTTGAAAGAGAGCCTAACATTCTCCAGCGAAGCATAGCACAGAGGGAAATGTGCTTGGTCCTGGATACTTGGGCAACTCTGATACTATTGGTCAGGCGGCGACAAGATAGAGTTTTTATCCTTTAAAGATGGCACTGGTCTGGCTCCTGAAAATTCAGCAATTTCTCCATAGAAAAGTACCTCATATGACTGCAAATTCTTTCTTCTAAAGCTTATTTTATTTAAAGAGACATTTTCATAGAATGTGTTAATATGATGAGGATTAAAGACCTGATCCAAAGCCCGTAGAAGCTAAGGAAAGACCTCATTGGGCCTTGAATCAGGTGCTAAGGGTGGGAGGTGAAATCTTGGCCCCATCAAAGTCAATGGGAATTTTGTCATTGATTTAATGGGGCCAGGATTTCCGCCCTTATTTTTAAAAACTCTGGTCTCTGCTTTCGTATCCATTTCTTTTCAGACACAGTTATTTGTGGGTGCAAATGAGAATTTGTATTTGTCTAACTACCACCGTTGCCATTAACAATTCAACATTTGGCAGTAGATACTACCTCTGGGGGACAGGACGACTTTACTTATACCAGCCCTCCACAACTTTAACTTCTGCCACAGCTCTGCCACCAGAGTAACTGAATTAGCAACATCTCTAGCTACTATGGTCACAGCTCCTTTCTGGCCACTGTCACCCACTTCTAGGAGTGTATGAGAATTTTACAATCCCCCTTCTAGATTTGGTTTGGCTACTTCGTGTTATTATGGTCTGATTACACTGGTCTACAATTTTTGAGAAGTTGTCTGCTTCAGAGATAAAATGTGGTATTTATTATGTATTTTGATGTGCTGAATTCAAATATGACAATTAAAACAACTGATTGGCTACTGTTTCTAAGATATTTAAGTTTTTACATTTTATGTCTATGTATATTGTGTAGATAGTAGAGTTTTAATCATAAATTGTAAACCTAGGTCTTTTCATGTGTTTATGGTTGCTTTACATGATAATATTTCACCTGTCCTGTTTATGTAACACTTTAAAAATCAGCAAAAGGGTTATATAAATAAAATTTATTATGAAACAAAAGGCAAAAAACTATTATGTACATAGTTTAGTCCTATTCAGTGTCTACTCGGCGCTTCTTGGCTTGTCTCTTGTATTCATTAAATGGAGCATCTCTTGTCACTGTCCAGCAATAGTCTGCAAGCATTGATGGGCTCCATTTGCCCTGATAGCGTTTCTCCATTGTTGCAATGTCCTGGTGAAATCGCTTGCCGTGCTCGTCGCTCACTGCTCCGCAGTTCGGTGGAAAAAAATCTAGATGAGAGTGCAAAAAATGTATCTTTAGTGACATGTTGCAACCAAGGCTTTTGTATGCCTTGAGGAGGTTTTCCACCAACAACCTGTAGTTGTCTGCCTTGTTGTTTCCGAGAAAATTTATTGCCACTAACTGGAAGGCTTTCCATGCCGTCTTTTCCTTGCCACGCAGTGCATGGTCAAATGCATCATCTCGAAGAAGTTCACGAATCTGAGGACCAACAAAGACACCTTCCTTTATCTTAGCTTCACTTAACCTTGGAAATTTTCCACGGAGGTACTTGAAAGCTGCTTGTGTTTTGTCAATGGCCTTGACAAAGTTCTTCATCAGACCCAGCTTGATGTGTAAGGGTGGTAACAAAATCTTCCTTGATTCAACAAGTGGTGGATGCTGAACACTTTTCCTCCCAGGCTCCAATGACTGTCAGTGCGGCCAATCTTTCTTGATGTAGTGGGAATCTCTTGCACGACTATCCCATTCGCAGAGAAAACAGCAGTACTTTGTGTATCCAGTCTGCAGACCAAGCAAGAGAGCAACAACCTTCAAATCGCCACAAAGCTGCCACTGATGTTGGTCATAGTTTATGCACCTCAAAAGTTGTTTCATGTTGTCATAGGTTTCCTTCATATGGACTGCATGACCAACTGGAATTGATGGCAAAACATTGCCATTATGCAGCAAAACAGCTTTAAGACTCGTCTTCGATGAATCAATGAACAGTCTCCACTCATCTGGATCGTGAACGATGTTGAGGGCTGCCATCACACCATCGATGTTGTTGCAGGCTACAAGATCACCTTCCATGAAGAAGAATGGGACAAGATCCTTTTGACGGTCACGGAACATGGAAACCCTAACATCACCTGCCAGGAGATTCCACTGCTGTAGTCTGGAGCCCAACAGCTAGACTAGAGCCAATCAACAATTTTAAGCATCAGTTTCGTTCTCAGTGACCCAGAATTAGTAAAGTTTGACTACATTTATTTCAGAAGCATTTTGGCTGTAGAGCAGTGTTACCATAGCAGAGGTTGTGTATATTATCAATGACCTTCATCAGAGTTTACAACAGCATAGAATTTTATTCATGAGCCCCGTGTTGTTATAAGAACTCTAAACAGACCACTGCCTAAGACTATTCAGATCCAATTCCAGTGGAAATCAATGGAAAGCCATGGTGGAGGTCCTTAGGATTTCAAAACTCAGTTTAAAATGTTCATATAAAGAAGGAGCAGATCTCAAAGGCTCTGGGTAGATTTAAATGTCCAAACTCTGAGGCCTTAGACCTTCAAATTAAGAAAACTAGAATAGATTAACAGGAAAATAACTTGAAGATTTAGATGAATCATACTTTTTTGTCTTTATTTTTTAAGTATTACTATTCAATAGGTGTAAATGATAGCAAATGCACAGATGGATTATAAATTGGTAACCCCTTTTTTTTTCTCTTGCTGGTGAGGTTCATGACAAAGCTGGAAGGTCATATCAGTGCTTTTTCAGTATCACCTTTAGAATCTGTTACTTTTTATTTAGAATTCCTCTCTTATAAAAAGTACATAATTTTTAAAACTACATCATATTTTTTTAAATCATCAATCTGCAGGGGGAGTGCATAATGCGCAACATATGGTGGAAAGACCAGAGATAATTTGACAGGTTGAATTAGCATCAAGCCATGAAATATAAGTACAGAGGTTCCATTTCTTTTGATGTTCACCATTTTTGAAGCTAACACTGTGACAGATTATTCATATTCATTTCTCTCAGTACACATTCAGTTAGAGCACAAATTAGCAATAACTTTGATTTCTTTAGCAAGAGACATAGAGAGGCTAAAAGGCATTGCTCATTATGTTGCTATCCTTCCAGAACATCTGCTGGATACTGCAGAAAAAATAAGGATTTGTATGCTTTTGCTGAATATCTGTCTAACAGCCTAGTTGTGCTGGTCACAGTTTTGTAAGCGGTAAATAAAGCTTAAAAATTGTAAACTGAAAACTACAAGTCTCATGAACAATGTCAAACACATGCACATATTGCATTTTAGAAACACCCTACTTGTCTTCTTCATTGTTTACTATCAAATATTTTTATTTCTCTTTCACGCTAAGAGACAAGTAATTAGACTACCACTAATCAATAGACCATTTTATTATCCAATGCAGCTCTGAATAATCACCATAATTTAACTAGTTTCTGGGTGAGCCAGCAGGGAATAGCCACAGAAAACAAAGAATTTGACAAACAACAAGGGCTGTTCAGTACAAAGCAGCTTTCAAGAAAATAAAGAGCTGCATGAGATTATTTTTAAGTAGTGGAATGAAAACAAACGAAGTATGCAGCTATTTTTTCCTTCTTTTCAGCAAATCGTCTCTGCTATTTTGCCTTAACTAAGCCCCAGAGATCTGGTACACTCTCACTGCTGCAAATTGCATGTCCTTCTGCACCAGTGACAGCTGCCTAGCCCCAGGCAGATTTACCCAAAAAAGAAGAATAGGAGACTTATCCACTTTTAGCTTCCCTCAGGAGTCTTACAAGCATAGGGCAGCTTTGGGCTCTGCAGGGCTTAATGCAGCCAATAGGAGGTTATAGGAGAGAGGTGCTGAATCGGCGCATTCCTCAGCAGAATGGGGTGAAATCTTTGCCATTTTTTGCCTGAAACAATTAGTGAATTCATATCAATTTCACCAAACTGTTTAAGTAAAAAATGAACCTTAAAAAGTTCTGAAAAATCAAAATGATTTGGAAAATTCAATTCTAAATAACTTTTCATTATTATATTTACATTAATTTTATTTATGAGCTTTAAATGTGTTTAAAAATACCTCATCATCAACATGAAACAGTTTGTTCAACCTAAAATGATTTTATTTTTACATTTTTTGAAACTTCCAATAAACTGAAAAATCAGTTATTCACATAGTTCTATCCCATCCCAACCACACCTTCTTTCCATCCAGTGCTGCCCAGTCTGGGGGCCAGACTTCCCTCCTGCAGGTTGGGATGCTGTAGTTACTTTGTATCATCACAATCTCTCTTCTGCTCATGGGTTTCATCCCACGGCACTGTTTTATGTCATGAAGTAGCAGTGAATTTAGCACCAAATCTCTAACACCAGCAAACAGCGAGAAGGTGGCATACACTTCCTGAAACAATATTTGTAGATTATAAAACTAGAGGGAACACTTAGATCATGATGGGACTGATGGGCAGGATCCCCTGGGACGATAACATGAAGGGGGGAAGGAGTCCAGGCAGTATCTGGAAGAATCCTTATTGAGGTTGCAGGAAAAAAACATCCCAATGTGTAGAAAGAATAGTTAATATGGCAGGTGACCAGCTTGGCTTAACAGTGAAATCTTTGCTGATCTTAAACACACCAAAGAAGCTTACAAGAAGTGGAAGATTGGACAAATGACAAGGGAGGAGTATAAAAATATTGCTCAGGCATGCAGGAGTGAAATCAGGAAGGCCAAATCACACTTGCAGTTGCAGCTAGCAAGAGATGCTAAGAGCAACAAGAAGGGTTTCTTCAGGTACATTAGCAACAAGAAGAAAGTTAAGGAAAGTGTGGGCCCCTTACTGACTGAGGGAGGCAGCCTAGTGACAGAGGATGTGGAAAAAGCTAATGTACTCAATGCTTTCTTTGCCTCTGTCTTCATGAACAAGGTCAGCTCCCAGACGACAGCACTGGGCAGCACAGCATGGGGAGGAGGTGACCAGCTGTCTGTGGAGAGAGAAGTGGTTCAGGACTACTCAGAAAAGCTGGAGGAGCACAAGTCCATGGGGCCGGTTGTGCTGCATCTGAGGGTGCTAAAGGATGTGATTGCAGAGCCACTGGCCATTATCTTTGAAAACTCATGGTGATCGAGGAGATCCCGGATGACTGGAAACAGGCTAATGTAGTGCCTATCATTAAAAAAGGGAAGAAAGAGAATACGGGGAACTACAGGCCAGTCAGCCTCACCTCAGTCCCTGGAAAAATCATGGATTCCTCAAGGAATCAATTCTGAAGCACTTAGATGAGAGGAAAGTGATCAGGAACAGTCAGCATGGATTCACCAAGGGCAAGTCATGCTTGACTAACCTAATTGTCTTCTATGAGGAGATAACTGGCTCCGTGGATGGGGGAAAGCAGTGGATGCATTATTCCTTGACCTTAGCAAAGCTTTTGATACGGTCTCCCACAGTATTCTTGCAGGCAAGTTAAAGAAGTATGGGCTGGATGAATGGACTAAAAGGTGGATAGAAAGCTGGCTAGATCGTTGGGCTCAATGAGTAGTGATCAATGGCTCCATGTCTAGTTGGCAGCCAGTATCAAGGGTCAGTTTTCTTCAATATCTTCATTAATGATCTGTAGGATGGCATGAATTGCACCCTCAGCAAGTTCGCAGATGACACTAAACTGTTAGGAGTGGTAGATATGCTGGAGGTAGGGATAGAATGCAAAGGGACATACACAAATTAGAGGATTGAACCAAAACAAATCTGACAAGGACAAGTGCGGAGTCCTGCACTTAGGACGGAAGAATCCCATGCACTGCTACAGACTAGGGACCAAGTGGCTAGGCAGCAGTTCTGCAGAAAAGGACGTAGGGGTTACAGTGCACGAGAAGCTGGACATGAGTCAACAGTGTGACCTTGTTGCCAAGAAGGCTAATGGCAATTTGGGCTGTATAAGTAGGGGCATTGCCAGCAGATCAAGGGATGTGATCATTCCCCTCTATTCGGCATTGATGAGGCCTCATCTGGAGTACTGTGTCTAGTTTTGGGCTCCAGACAACAAGAAGGATGTGGAAAAATTGGAAAGAGTCCAGCGGTGGGCAACAAAAATTATTAGAGGGCTGGAGCATGCTGAGGAAACTGGGATTGTTTAGTCTGCAGAAGAGAAAAATGAGGGGGGATTTGATAGCTGCTTTCAACTACCTGAAAGGGGGCTCCAAAGAGGATGGATCTAGACTGTTCTCAGTGATACCAGATGACAAAACAAGGAATAAAGGTCTCAAGTTGCAGTGGGGGAAGTTTAGGCTGGATATTAGGAAAAACTTTTTCACTAGGAGGGTGGTGAAGCACTAGAATGGGTTACCTAGGGAGATAGTGGAATCTCCTTCCTTAGAGGTTTTTAAGGTCAGGCTTGACGAAGCCCTGGCTGGGATAATTTAGTTGGTGTTGGTCCTGCTTTGAGCAGGGGCTTCGACTAGATGACCTCCTGAGGTCCCTTCCAACCCTGATAGTCTATGATTCTATGATAATCTACTCTGACCTCCTGTGTAATACACAGCATAAAAATTTCACTCTCTTACCCCTGTATTAAGCCAAGTAACGTGTGTTCAGTGTACCAGAAAGTCATCCACTCTTATATGAAACACTAGAAGCAGCTAATCCTTTCAAAACTAAAAACATTTCTGTGTCCATAAACCCAAAAGGATCCGACTTGTACAGGAGTAAATGAGACTATAGACTTCCCCCCTCTTGCAACACTTTATTTTTAATAAATTCATTTTGAAATTTTGCAGTATTAATGGGTTTTATACAATACTGTATAAATATAACATTTATGTAATTGAAAACAGCCAGCTAGGATAATTATTCTATGTCTATTAAAAAAAATCTTCTATAACAGAGAACTAAAAACTAGGACAATGCAGAGTTACAGCATACATTAAATATCTTAGAATGTATTTTCCATACACTTTCATTCTCTTGACAGCATAGTTATACTATTTTCTCCTTTATTGTTAATGAGCTGAATACATCCTTGCCTGATACTACTGCACAATTAAAACAATACAAAATAAACAATACTGACCAAATGCTAAATTGAAGTCTGCAAGTCTGCAAGGTATATTTACAATTCAGATTATGCACAGGTCTAAATCACCAACTTTTCAATATTTAACAGTATATTGCTGCAGCCACTGCATAAATAATCAAATGAATAGGACATGATATGACGGAAGCCATAGACCACAACTTCATTAAAACTTCATACACACATATATATATATATAAAACAAAAAGATGAAAGTCAAAAATGTATAATTGAGCTCCAAAGACGCTTTGTATGTTTGACTTATTTTACATTTATGTTGCAGTCTGCTATTAATTTTCTGATTTATATTATTATAAATATTATTTCTAAATTAGATGTTTAGTGCTCTTTAAAACAAAATACAAAGTCAGTACCAGATGTGAGGAGCTTGCGGTCTAAAAGGCAGACACTAATAAGACAAGATGCACTGGAGAGCCAATGGAACGTTTTAACTTAAAAAGAGTTTTTCAGAGGCACAGAAGGCAGATTTAAACACCCACTCCTATGGAAGGATCATTGGAATTGGGCTCCTAATGCCATTTGTCTTGATAAGCTCCCCTTTAGTATTCTTCTTCATTTCTGTTCTGTAACACTGCTTTGAGAAAAAAGCACTTGACTGCTGTGAGTTAGTGAGCTCCTGGAAGAAGTGAATCTTGCACCTAACCTGTGCCACCATCAAGACAGAGCACTGGGCCTTCATGCAGACAAGTTGAGTGTTCTGTCTTAGCTTCAGATGGTAGACATAAAAAAGCTCTCTGAAATCTCTAGCTCTAATCTGTGGGTACATCTACACTACAAGATTATTCCGATTTTACATAAACCGGTTTATAAAAACAGATTGTATAAAGTTGAGTGCACGCGGCATACTAAGCACATTAATTCGGTGATGTGCGTCCATGGTCTGAGGCTAGCGTCGATTTCCGGAGCGTTGCACTGTGGGTAGCTATTCCAGTAGCTACCAATAGTTCCCGCAGTCTCCCCTGCCCTTAGAATCTGGTTGAGAGCCAGTGGCTGATGGGCAAAAATCCATTGTCGCGGGTGGTTCTGGGTAAATGTCATCAGTCATTCCTTCCCCGGGAAAGCAACGGCAAACAATCATTTCGCGCCCTGTTCCCTGGATTGCCTGGCAGACACCATAGCACGGCAACCATGGAGCCCGTTCAGGCTTTTTTTTTTCCACAGTCACCGTATGTGTAGCTGGATGCCACGGACAGAGGTGTACTCCAGCGCTACACAGCAGCATTCATTTTGCTTTTGCATGATAGCAGAGAGGGTTATCAGTCGTTCTGTACCATCTGCTGCCCCGGGTAAATTGGCAATGAGATGATGGTTATCTGTCCCTCTGTACTGTCTCTGCTATCATGGGTGCCCCTGGCTGAGATTGGCCAGGGACACAAAGCAAAACTGGGAATGACTCCCTGAGTCAATCCCTCTTATGGTTCTAAAAATAGAAGTCAGTCCGCCTAGAATAGGGGCAAGCGTACTAGACCGGGTATGAGAGACGAACAGCTGCTTCGTGTCAGATCCCGCAGTAATGATGAGCTACATGCCCATTCATGGGGGTGCCCCTGCAAACATACCCACCCGTTGCTTCCCTCCTCCCCAACCTTCCTGGGTCTACCGTTGGGCAAGTGTCCCCTCCATGTTGTGTCATGAAGTTATAAAGAATGCAGGAATGAAGAACAACTATTATTTTAGTGACATGAAAATGAGGGGAGGACCTCCCAGTGCTAGGTAGTCCAGCAGGACATTAAGCAGTGTGAGGGGGAGAGAAGCCCACAATCACCACTGGCTGTGATAGTCCAGCAGTACAGAATTTTTCTTTACACATGAAAGGGAGGGGGAGATGAAGCTCAGCCCCAGTTGCTATGATGAAGACGAGTTACCAGCCGTTCTCTCCCATCTACTGGGAATGACCAGGAATCATTCCTATTTTTACCCAGGTGCCCCCCCCTCCCCCGCCGGCCTCACCAGGCCAGCCAGGGGTATTCAGCAGTTATCAAGCACTGAGCACTCACGGATTGATAAGGACCGTACCAGTCCTACTGCACTATCTGCCACCAGGGAGGGGAGAGGAGCAAATACTGCGCTTCACTGCTGCAGCATCGTGTCTACCAGCAGCATTCAGTAGACAGAGAGCGACATTGAAAGAAGTCAAGAAATGATTGCTTTCCCTTTTCTTTTCACGTGGTGGGGAGGGGGAGTAAATGAGGAGCTATTCCCTGAACCACACGGACAATGTGTTTGAACCTACAGGGATTGGGACTCAGCCAAGAATGCAAATACTTTTCAGAGACTGCTGTGGACTGTGGGATAGCTGGAGTCCTCAGCACCCCCTCCCTCCATGAGCGTCCATTTGAGTCTCTGGCTTCCTGTTACGCTTGTTACGCAGCACTGTGTAGCCTGGAGATTTTTCAAACGCTTTGGCATTCGTCTTCTGTACGTGACTTTGATAGAAACAGATTTGTTTTCCCCATAGCAATCAGATCCAGTATCTCCCATGACGGTCCAATGCTGGAGCTCTTTTTGGATTTGGGACTGGCATTGCCACCCATGCTGATAGAGCTCCACGCTGGGCAAAAGGAAATGAAAATCTAAATTTCCCAGGCTTTTCCTGTTTATCCTGGCCACAGCATCTGAGTGTCAGATTGCTGTCCAGAGTGGTCACAGTGGTGCACTGTGGGATACCGCCCAGAGGCCAATACCGTCGATTTGCGGCCACACTAACCCTAATCCGATATGGTAATACCGATTTTAGCGCTACTCCTCTCATTGAGGAGGAGTACAGAAACCAATTTAAAGAGCCCTTTATATCAATATAAAAGGCCTCGTAGTGTGGACGGGTACAGCGTTAAATCGGTTTAAAGCTGCTAAAATCAGTTTAAACGCGTAGTGTAGACAAGGCCTGAGTGTGGGAGGGAGCCCTCTGTGCTGCAGTCTAAAGCCAACAATGACTACAGAAAAACAGTTCCTGTTAGAAGGATGTGAGAAAACATAACTGAATATTTGTGGGGCCAGTAGCACCATCAACCGTATACAGTAACTCTTCTCTTAATGTCCCCCTGCTTAACGTTGTTTCAAAGTTACATCACTCATTTAAAGTTAAAGTTGTGCAATGCTCCCTTATAATGTTGTTTGGCTGCCTCCTCTGTCCACTGCTTGTAAGATTCTGTGGAAGAGCAGTGACTTTACAAGGGAGCATTGCCCAAGTTCCTCTTCTCCGCCTCCTCCCCCTCCCTCCCAGCGCTTCATCTCCACTCTTCCCCCTCCCTCCCAGAAAGTCCTAAGCACCACCAAACAGCTGTTTGGTGGCAGGGAAGCCCTGGGAGGGAGGGGGAGGAGCAGGGAAGCGCTGCATCTCTGCTTCTTCCCCTACCCTCCCAGAAAGGACTTTTTTGGGTAGGGGAAGAAGCAGGGATGCAGTGTGCTCCGGAGAGGGGTGTGGAGTGTGGATGGGAAGAAGTGGAGTGGGGACAGGAAAAGGTGGGTGTGGAGCAACCCCTGGCAAAATTGGCACCTGTTCTTCTTTGGGGAAGCTGCTGTTGCTGCTGCGAAGGTGTTTCCTAGCGTCCTTGCCTGCAGTGGGCTGTGCCTGTGTGGGGTAAGCCAGAAGCACTTCCCAGCCCAATACAGTACTGTACAGTATATAATGCCTTTTGTCTGCCCCCTCCAAATTTACTTGGAACCTAACCCCCCGCATTTACATGAAATCTTATGGGAAAATTGGATTAGTTTAACATTTTTTCACTTAAAGTTGCATTTTTCAGGATCATGACTACAACGTTAAGTGAGGAGTTACTGTACTCTAACACCAAAGAATGAAGGACAACAATCAAAGCCTAATGGGTGGGTGCTTCAGTTAGGAATATGTACGTACCTACATATTCCCAACCCTCACTCGTGTCCGTTGCTAAATGGAATTGTTTCAAATAGCCAACTACATTTAATACAACAAAATCCTTCCTTGGTTTTGAATATGTAATGGAATAAATATAATAAATAAACAATTTCACATTGTTCCATCGGATTTTATACTATAACTTGCAATAATGCTATTAGGAGTTATGAGTTCAGTTGATCCTTGTGCAGCCAGCCAGCACATGGACTATCCAGCATTTAAGCCCTATTTAAACCTCATTTTGAGGGATTAAGTGGGATTTGTGTGGTGCATGGGACTTGTCTGGCTCTTTGCAAATGGGTGAATTTCTCTCTTCGAGAATAACCCCTAAATTATTTCCTATGGGCACAAAGAAAATTGCTGTTTTGTAGCATTAGCATTTTTACTAAGCTTTGAAATTTCTGTCTGTAATTAAAACAGCACTGAGAGACAGACATTTTCAGTTTATGCAAGTTTACAAATTACAATAAAACAATGCTAGTAAGGCTCTGGCAGTTATTAATATATACTGCATTCTTTCTAGAAAAAGTATTCACTAGAGTAGCCCCTGAATAGGATCATTGCTATTTTCTCCTTTAAATGTGTTCTCTGCACAGAATAGTGTAATTATATTTGCATAATGACTATAAATCGAGGCTCAAAATACAACTTTTTCTCTGAATAACTGTATTTTTAATATGTTGGGGAGTGTGCTACGCTGCTTCTTTTTTTCTTCAAAGAATAAGAATGATGATATGCCCTCTTTGTAGTATTCAGTGACTTTGGAATCTAGTGGGCAATTGAATCACAGGGTCTCTTTAACTGACCTTCACTGCTTGTGAAAACCAGATATACAATTTATCAAATTCATTTAGTCACTAGTTAACATATACATACTACATATTCTTATCTACTGACTGGAAAATACATGAAGCTAAAGAGTTGCTGGAAAGTCACTGCACTCAGGTGACTTATGCATGTGGTCTAGAAGAACAGCCGCTTGGAGACTGAGGGGGAAGAATGAAGCCCTGAGTACTAGAGTGTTTCTGCAAAGGAGCTTCTGCAGGCTTGCAGGAAGGAGCACGTCACTGAACTACCACTTTCCCTCTCCTTCTTGTGTCTCTAGGGGAACTGGTAAATTGCTTTCCTCTTTTTGAACTGTGCAGGGAAGGGGAGCAGTTCTTTGACAGAGATTCTGGCTCTGAGTCTAACCAGTTACCCAAGTAAGGTACTATTCAGCAATATACTTTAGCATTAACCTAATTTTAAACACATGAGGAGTCCCACACATGAGAATTCCCACTGAAGTTAGGCATATGCATAAGTGCCTTGCTCGGGGACTGGATCCCCAATGCATCGAATTCTTTACTCTCTGAGAGGCAGTTTCCCAAATATTATAGTGTAAAAGATAAAAGGTGAAACTCTTTGTATGATCAGTCAACTGTGTTCTGTACAACATATTAAGGCACTTGAGAATCCTTCTGGAAGGAAAGTGCTATATAAATGCATGATATTCCTATTAATGTAGCACAGAGGTACTGTCTGTAAAAGACTAAGAGGATCCACCTGTATCTTTATACCAGCAATATACAAATAGCAGGTAATGAATTTGTTGCTGATGGCTTTCCCTCCCTTGTTATTGCTACAAAGACTTAACAAACTTCAAGGGCAAAATTTAAAAAATCCAAAAAAATCATCTGGTCTCCTTCCAGTTGCCACTGGACATGTGATCAGATCACAAAAAAACTACCACACACAAACCTAACACCAGAGCTGGTAAAAAAGACAGTAACTGGGATTAGTCTGTGAAAAAAAAATTAAAAGGTTTTAAAAATTTTTCCTCAAGCATTTTTTGGTTTTTCAATAAGGAACTGAAACAAACAAAAAAATCCATTTAGCTTTCAAAAACCAAGAAGATTTTGAATGTCTGTTTTTGCTTCCAGAAAGGATAAAAGGGAAAAGCGGGGAGAAAGGAAAAAAAGGGATAGGAGAAAATACCCTTTTTTTTTTTTTGAAACACAAGAACATTTGGAAAAAAATAGAAATTCCCTGCAAAAACGTCTATGGGGGTGAGAGGAAGGGCCACTTTTCTGCAGAAAAATGTTTCAAATGAAAAATTTCCACCAGCCATACCTAATACCTATTGGAACCCTTAACTGCAGTTGCAGAAGGGGTGTCAAGGATGAAATGGATATAAGAGATTGAACCACCATTACCCCTTTACAGGAGAGCCTTCAAGGGGTAGTTCATGGCACATTGGCAGGACAGCTAGCCCTTTGAGTACTGCTATATGGACAAACAGAGAAGACTTCACTCTCCAGAGTGCCAGTTTAGAAACTTTCATGAGAACCAAACTTACGTCAAACTTATGAAAAATATAATAATATTAATAAAATAATACAAACATAGAGTACCCTCTAAATTTTCATGCACAATTTTGTAGACACCAATGGGATTTGCACATGGAAATTAGTTTAGAAAGATATCTAGCAACTCCATTTCCATTATCAATGCCCTCCCCCCACCCACACACACACTGACAGAACAAGGACTAATGGTCTCAAGTTGCAGTGAGGGAGGTTTAAGTTCTATATTAGGAAAAACTTATTCACTAGGAGGGTGGTGAAACACTGAAATGGGTTACCTGGGGAGGTGGTGGAATCTCTTTCCTTAAGAGGTTTTTAAGGTCAGGCTTGACAAAGCCCTGGCTGGGATGATTTAGTTGGGAATTGGTCCTGCTTTGAGTAGGGGGTTGACCTAGATGACCTCCTGAGGTCCCTTTCAACCTGATATTCTATGATTCTATGACTCAGACTTTTTACGAAAATATAGCTCAGAATATCATTCAGCTTTGCTTTCTTATTGATGAAAGAGAAGGCTAATGTTTTCAAAGGAAACAGAAGAGCTGGAGGGAAATTCATAACTTTAGCAGTTAGCTGGGCTTTGCTAAAATTCAGTATGAAACAGCAACCTAAGCCAAACAACTTACTGAGGGATGTTGTCGTTACATCAAATTGCAAGAATAGGTTGGGGGAACTGTCGGAGGGAAGGCTATATAGATCATCTATCCTCACTGAACCAGAAGTGTTCAATAGACTAACAAGATCAGAAGATTTTGGAAAATGAAGAAGACAATAGATTGTTGATGAAGAAAATATAAACATATAAGGAGAGTTAAAGAAAGGAGCATCTGTTGCGTGGATGTGAGCAGAGATAGAGAGAGATAACAATGTCAGGTGTAACATGCAACCTAAGCATTTTTTCCCCCTGTAGTGCTGCTTTGCTTCTCAGATACTTGTAAAACATTACCTCATCTGTTTTTTGTTTTGTTTTGTTTTTTATCCCTAGTGTATAAGCTTACATATCTCAGTTTAGCCCTTTCCAGTGCACACAGCAACATTCTTATCAATCTAAAGGGACATCATAGAAAGAGAATGTCATGCACAGCTGACTGTGTCTTCAAGTACATTTGTTTATATTTGCTAAATACATTTTGAATGTGTTCACCCATTTCTTCACACCAGAAGCTTGGGGAGCTGAGACATCAGGAAATGTCTGTTTTGAAATAAGTCATATGCACTTCAATTTTATAGGGGGATTTATGAGTACTAGGGAAAAATAGGCACTCTACATATTTTATAATCAAAACATGATGTACCAGTGTCAAGTATCTTTTAAATATATTTTCTAATAACTTTGCACCCCGACCCACTTCCCTTTGTTAAACTAATAGATAAAAGATCAGCCATACTCTACATTTACAGAAAAGAGAAATTTCAGACTTTCCAAACAACAGTGGGATATTTATGGATGATCAATTTGACTGTTACAATGACTTTCGCAATGCATATTGGATGAAATGACCAGTTTACTCCCGTATAGTGATCCCTTCCACTGCAGCTGAGGAGTGATGGGTGCAGGAAGCGTGGGTGAGAGAATTTGCAGAGCTTCCTACAGCCAAGGAAGAAATATAGAGGTGGGTCTGACAGGTCCCTGGATGCTGTGCAGGGGAAGAGGAAGTTCCATGTTCCCCAGCCCAGCTGGAACTAGCAGCTGAGTCTGGTGCAGGGTAGGAGCCAGAGCCAGGTCCTCCCCAGTCCTGTCCCCTGCCCCACAGTGATTTACCTCTCTGCTGGCTGCACTGGGCACCTAAAACATACTGCAGGGGAGGGTCGTATGACGGCTTTTGTGGTTTCCCTTTGCTTCCCCAACAGAAAGTCATTTTTCTGTGGGGAAGCAAAGAAATCTGCAGGGGACATAAATTCTGCACATGTGCAGTGTCACAGAATTCCCCCAGGAGTAAAAGTGTTGTATCTCTGAATGCAGAAGGAACTAGGAACAAAAGGAGCAGTTTCTTAGCTTACAGCCTTAAAGCCTCTTTAGCCAAAACCAGACCCAAATGCTCTCTCTAGCTTTAACCAGGGTCACACTATACCTACAGGCTTCTGCCTGGCTTTCTTGCCTCACCCTCTCTCACTCTATTCAAGTCTGTCCTCAGTTTCTGTGTCATCTCTCTTCCCTTCCCATACAGACTTAAAACAAAACAATATTCAGCCAAAAGCTCCTGAGCTGGTTTACATAAAACTTTTTGTTTTATGCTTACATTTATGTTAACTGCAGGGTGAGTTCACACTTATCAGTCTCAGTGGGGTTTTAACTCAACCTATAACAAGGTTTCCCTACCTCATAATTATATAGAGACACCGGAGACTTCCCAACTGACATGTTGGGTGTAACATAAAACAGGTGTAAACTGTAACAGTGGTCAAGTATCAGAGGGGTAACTGTGTTACTCTGGTTCTGTAAAAAGCAAAAAAGTGTCCTGTGGCATCTTAAAGACTAAGAGATGTATTGAAGCACGGCATGACATGCGTCTGACGATGTGGGTATTCACCCATGAAAGCTTATGCTCCAATACATCTGTTAGTCTTTAAGGTGCCACAGGACTCTTTGTCGCTTTGTAATAGTGGTGTCATTGATCGCAAATGGACAGAATGCAAATCAGTGCAAGTTACTTTGTTTTACCACTTACACACATTATCTGACCAACTAACACCCAATGTACAATTCATACCACTATTTGCTTCATGATAGATTATTTCCCAGCCATTCCCACCAGAATCCACTCACTTACACCAGTTGAGGATATTGCCCTTTAAGTTCACTGCCTAATAGACCTTGTACATTTCATAAATCAAGACTGAACTCCTTGCTTGTGCTCATCAGCACTGAAAATCAAACCCCAAATGTCTTTTGAAATAGGATACATTCATTTGCAAAAAAAGGTAAGAAATTAAACTTAGTTATTGTAGTAAGATGAGGCCTTGAAACATAAACCCTTGTATCAGAGGTCTGGTATGAGGCCTAAGGCCTGAACTAAAGTAATGGTCAAGAATTTGCTAACATAAAGGAAGGTTAAACAGTGAGCCAGAGGCAAGTGCTGCTCACAGAAGCTGGCAAGGAAAGGGCCAATGTTGCAAAAATACACATACCTAAAAGGTACTGGACACTAGAGAGACAAACATATGCTGGGATGGTACCAGAACACTCCGATACTTGCACATTCCACACGGATAACAAGGAACATGCTGACCCATCCTAAAGATGGGGCAAAAGGGTAATATGATGGATAGAGTTGTTTTGTTCTAACCAACATGTACAAGGTGAGAGGCAGCACCTTACTGTGTAGAGGGGTTGCACCTCAATACATCGGGAATGATATGTAAGTTGTTTGTACCTGTGTATAAGAATACATCCCTGAGGTGGTGTCTCTGTCTGGCCTAGGGGGCAGCGAAGTGTCCTGCCTCTGACTGAGCTGTCTCCATTGTCAGGGGCACATATTCGTAATATGTCCTGTAGAGTCTGCTGGAAACTATTACTGTGCTTCGTTTGACAATAAAGTTGGCCAGCTGCCTTCGTACCTTGTCAGAGTCTGTGGTCACTGGGGGTTCTCTCGGGGTCTGCTGCGCCAGTGATCTGCAGAGCCGGGGCAGCACACAGGGAACACATGCACGCAGCCGACTGTTATCAACATTGAACAGAGCAGAACACTACACTGGTGGCGTCTGACAACAGTTATATTCATAATTACAAAATAAATTACAGTAATGCCTCACTTAAAGTCATCCCAGTTAACACTGTTTCATTGTTGTGTTGCTGATCAATTAGTGAACATGCTCATTTAAAGTTGTGCAATGCTCCCTTATAACGTCGTTTTGCAGCTACCTGGTTTGTCTACTTCTTGCTGGAAGAGCAGCCCTTTGGAGTTAGCTGGTGGGGGCTTGGAACCAGGGTGGACCGGCAGCCCCCCATCAGCTCTCCGTTCCCCTAAGTTCCCTGTGCAGTAGCCACCCAGCAGGCTATCAATTGCCAGTAGTTCAGCTGTCTCTCCCCCCACTACCATGTGGTGCTCCTGCCCTCTGCCTTGGAGCTGCTTCCCAGAGCCTCCTGCTTGCTGGGGGAGGGGGCGAAGAGGGGAACTAATGTCAGGGTGTCCCACTCCCCCTGCTCTTGCACCCTGTTTACCCCATTTCCATAGAGCGGGGGGCGGGGGAGGGAGGACTTGACAGGGCTTAGGACGGAGGGACTTTCCTGGCAGTAGCTTCTGTCTCAATTTGATGATCTACTTAAAAAGGCAATGTACTTAGAGTGGTGTCAACATACTTAAAAGGGCAATGCGCATCTCTCTCTTTCTCACATGCAGGGTATGTGTCTCTGTCTCTGACTGCTATGCTATCTCCCCTCCCTCCATTTCTGCTGTCTTGTAGAGTGTGAAGCTACATTAACAACAATGGGTTAACCCTTGAGGGCTCAGCTGATTGCTAGTTCATTATTTAGCAGTAAGGCATTCCCTGGGAAATATCCCAGGCTCTGACTTCACCACCTCAACCAAGCTTCAGAATCATCATTGTTGTGTACCAGTATTAAATTGTTCATTTAAAACTTATACTGTGTGTGAGTATATATATATGATAGTCTTTTGTCTGGTGAAAAAAATTTCCTGGAACCTAACCCCCCCTATTTACATGAATTCTTATGGGGAAATTGGATTGGCTTAACATTGTTTTGCTTAAAGTCGCATTTTTCAGGAACATAACTACAACGTTAAGCAAGGAGTTACTGTATATTAAATGTCACATGTAAAATTAGGCAATACCATTCCCTACTTGATAATTCCATTGGAAAAAAGTGCAGAGTACACAGTTTTATCCTTTTTTCTAATGTATACTCACGGAATCTGTTCTGACAGAACACACCACAAGTTCCCTGAACTCAATGAAGTTATTCCTATGTTAAACCAATGAATTCAGAGACAGGCCACATGTTTGTGAGGTGTTTTCTAGAAAGAGTCAAAATCACAGCTAAAGAGTATCTACACTACTCTCATATATGCATCTATTTTTAAACGATTCACTAGATTTCCAGTAACAAAGTGTGCAAATCTGGGGCACATTAACTTGCATTCATCTCATCTATATAGGGTTACGGACTATTAACTACATTGTAATCAATAGCTCTATTTAATTCTTAAGAAACAGCTTCATAAGACTTTGTACTCATGCTGCCACTAAGATATAAACTTCATTAATTTCAATGAGGTCAAGGTTTCACATAAAGTAGTTTTTACAGAACTATATCCCTTCCCATGTACAACGAGTTCAGATACTTTTTCGCAAGGTTTAAAGAGAAAAAATATTCTGTGTAAGAAAATATTTTCCAGATATATTACAATGTTTTCACAAAAACAATAAAATGAGATTAAAATTCTTTCACTAAATTATTTAATTTAACAGTCGAAAATTAAGGTATTTGTAAAATAAAAATATACAAATGTTACAATATACCAAAAAAAAAAAAATACAGTAATTTAAATAACATTTACTGGGAATAGGTAAAAAAAATTCTCTTATAAAAAAGTCCCATAGAATTTAATAGTTATGAAATTAACAAGATTCTATAGAAGCTAGTCTATCAAATTTAATTTATAAACCTTTCTACAGGTTTATTTTTAAACCACCCTACTAAATTCCCTAGCTGGGACATAATTTCGCTATTAAATTGTAGAGGATGATTCAAAAACCTACTGAAAGGTTATCATTTTCTGGTTTATTCTGCACTGACCTTTTCATGATGCTTAGGGTCATAGTATTCAGGCAATGTACTTTTTAAACAGTACTGTATGTTTCTTGTTCAGGAGAAGGTATATATAGGTTTCAAAGAAAAATGTAAATTATTCTGCCTATTAAAAAATGTTAGTAGTTACAGTTATTGGTGTAATACATATTATGTATAGTGTTTGGTCTATGTATACATTATGTGACAGACTCAGGCCAGTGTGGTACAGGAGTCTGGTAGGGGGCAAATAGTCCCTGAAATGTCAAATAATCTGTTTACTTTTAAGATTAGCAGTTGCCAGACTGTGTTATATGTTAATTAAAAAGCAAGGCTGGATAACCATCAAATTCAATTCTTAATTAATTCTGCTACAGAGTCTACACATACACCTAGCTTGTATTGAAATCATGTAGTACTTCATCTAGCTGTTGTGTGTCAAGGGACTATGTTTCGTTCCTTCCTCACCAACATTCAGTGGAAGTAACAAGGATAAATTCAGTATGGTGAATGTAGCAGGTGCTGAGAGCTCACTTGATATATGTACGTATGTGTGTCAGACTAGATAATAAACTTGGGCATGGTAAGCAGAAAGGAGCATAAATCACTGTCAAGAACTGTTCCTGTCCTCTGAAAGAGAATCATACCACTTTACTGGCTTGGTGAATCCACATGCTGTTTTATTTTAAATGAGATTTTGATTAAGAATTATTATGTCTGAAAGTCTTTTAACCCTAAATCCTTATCTTTTTGACTGCCACTTCAAAACATGTTCTAAGTAATAAAGAAACCTTACAGAGATTACAGTTGCACGGTAGCTAAGTCCAACTTGAAACGAACACAAGAATCAAAATGGTATTTTGTACCAAGATGCCTTTTTTATGAAGTTACATTGCATTGTCTAGTCTATGTAAATGTAATTTTTATCCTGCTGACCACTTACGTATTTACTATAGAAACTCAAGCATACTTTTCTTTTCAACAGGTTAAAGGTTAAAGCTCATACTGAAGTCTAAACAGCATCACTGGGAAAAATTCTAAAAGTTACTGCAGCACCAGCAGAGAGAGATAGGTGATATTATTTTTAAGAGGGAGAAAAAAAAATTTCTCTAAAATGACTGGTACTGGTAGTTTAGCATTTAACATCAGTGATGAAGATGAAATGACAGATACTGTTTTGTAAACTGTGGTCTCTTTTTCCGTCAGCAACCATGTTTTGCTGATTTTTGCCATCATCGCATGTTAGAATACATAGATTTCAATGGTTCAGAATTTCACATCAAAATAAACTGCAATGTTCTAACGTTAGGAAATTCAGTGCTTCCTGATGATTTTCCAATGGCTGTAAAGATATACTGAAACAAGATGTGCATATCACTAAATGACCCTAAAATCCAACCATCAGGAGGTTTATATAGTAGCAATGCTATATGACAGTTCAAGAGTGACAACTACATCTTGAAGTGTGCTTTATTTTCCAAGACTAAATGAAGCATAACTTCTTTTCATATCACTCAAATTGGCCATTTCCTTCACACCTTTATATTATATTATTCATGTCACTGCAACTAGAAGTAAAAGATTTATTTAGAGGAAACATTTCATCAATCCTGAGGCACAAAGCATTGCCCAGTCTATCACATCACATGGGTGCATTTTAAATAATTCTTTACATACTGTGGGATTTTGAGAAATGCAGTTCTTGCCTGTAAAACCATTAAAATTATCATGCTATAATCAGAGCTTTAATGACGACAATTAAACAGGAGGAACTGGTCTTCCCATGTCTTCTTATTTTCTCCCTATACTGTTATATATCTATATATAGATATATATTTATATCTATCTATCTATCTCTATATGTATATGAGAAGGCAGTCCAAGTGGTCTCTTTGGATTTGAGCTTCAGATATAATACAGTTCCTGCAGACAAACACAGGTGTGAGCACACACACGAGATGATTGAAGCAGATTAGACTCAATAAAATTTTTCCCCATCTTTTACCTACTTTTTCCCTCAGCTAAAATACGAAAGCAGAATATTCTTCCACTTTGAATCAATTTGGAAGAAACTTTTTCCTCATCTAACTTCACACTTGCCAACCACACCAAGATCGAATCCAGGACAAAAGTGTAACTAATAGGGTCAATATTTTTGATCCACAGAGAATACTAATAACTAGATATATGCATAAGAACTGACTCTAATTTACATACACCTGAGGTTTTTTAAGTGATGCCAGTTTTAAAAAAAGACAGGACTAGATCTTCTCCTTCCTGTATAGAAAACGGAACTCTGGAAAGGATCCTTCTCTTGAAAGGTGGCAGTGGTGTGTTTACCCCACTACAAAATTAATAACAAATTCAGTCCTCCAAACCTACTGTTTACCTGAGATGTGCATGGGCATTGGGGAAGCTGCCTGAAGGCAAGGACATACATAGAGATGTACCTCCACTCAGGATGGTGTGCCTCCCCTCAGCTTTCTGACCCTAGTCAGCATTCATGGCAGCAATGTGATAATGGAACTTTGCTATTCCCAGGGGTTCTCCCTCTGGTCAACATCCCCAGAGCCCCACCTTAGAAGGGAAAAGCATCAGAATCAATACTGATTGAGTCAGAATTAACAAAAGCTAGATTTTTTCATAGGGTGGAGGGCGGTGAAATGCCATGGAGACCACCTGTCCTCAATTCATATCCCCACCCTCTTCTAGCCTAACAGATTCTGACTCTTCATGCGGCACCTACTGGAAAACTTCCCAAGGGCTTCAGGAAGGGGTGAGGAATGTCATGGATACAGC
Source organism: Chelonoidis abingdonii (assembly GCF_003597395.2). Taxonomy (NCBI): domain Eukaryota; kingdom Metazoa; phylum Chordata; order Testudines; family Testudinidae; genus Chelonoidis; species Chelonoidis abingdonii. Next base: position 190,017,965 of record NC_133771.1, on the reverse strand, counting down.
AATCCAACTGCCTGTACCTGCTGACATGGATTCATAGGTTTTCATCTCCTCCAAAGGCAAAGGACAATTGAGGTTGAAAGTCTTATAGAGAAAGTGTGACTCTCACTGGTGCTTGGCTCTTTTTATGTTATTTTGTTTGCTGATATGAATATTAATACAAATATTTTCTATCCCAACACAGGTTTGGGAGATTGGGATTTGAACCATAGTGTTAGAATATTCAGATAAACACTCTTCTGGATGCTTATCTGAAATAACCTTCCCCGAAATGTCTGAGTTTCTCTCATCCTCAGTATATTGGAATCTATTTGTACAGACTCTTTGTCATCCAGAATAGTATGACTTTTGGGACACTAATTACTTTCCAGGGATATGATACCTGGAAAATGGCTGCTTTAAAAGGTTGGGGCGGCAGATTGGATAGAGGTTGCTAATTTGGGATTGGGAATGATGTAGGGCAGGACTCTTGTCTGGATGCAGTTCCCACTGCTGAAAAACTCCCAGTCCTATACCCTGTGGTGACATGGCTCCTTTCTGCTGATATTTCACTCAACCAAAAGAGGATCTGAGAACAGAGTGTGAACTAGTTAGAAGACCAGGCACATGGTAGAAGGAAGCTGATTCAATGGTTTGGGTCACGTGTTAAGGAATAAGGTAGAAGCCAGCAACAAGAAATAGGTTTGAGGACCTTTAAGGAGACAATGGAGAGCAGCTGTGAAGAACGTGGGACAGGTGGGAGTGGAAAGGACCAGAACTGGGGGCATGAGGAAGATGGACAGGTAATATACGGATGCAGGCATCAGCTCTCAATGCAATGTACACATCTCACAGTGCGCTGAGTTAACATTTTTTTAAAGTTTTCTATTTTTACCTGGGTTAGCAACAATGCCAGAAAAAAATTAAAGAACATTTTATCTTTCACACTGTGCTTGGATCTCATGAGTTCAACTAGTAAAGGACTGAATAATTGTCAATCTTTTATATCACAGGACAGGTATTTCTAAAAAGTATTTCTGAGCCTGACGCAGCTGGTTAGAAGAAAAGAGCTGACAAAGAAAGGCTACTGAGTCAGAAGAAATACCAGGGTCTGAAAACAGAAATCTATAGTTAAGTCAAGGAAGGGAAAGCAAAAAAGCTCAACAAATCTACTGTGAAGTGACTAAGATATATAAAAGGATATACTATAGCAGGATTACAGTATTTACCCATATTGTTAACAAGACTGAACAAAAATCCTACTTACATGTACACTGGTGAAAATTTGGAGTTACTCTCCTGATTTCAATAGCTACTCCAGATTTACATTAGTAAAATTAAGAGCAGAACCTGTCCCCCTTATTTCAGAGAATGCAAGTTTTCTATAAGACACCAGAAGTAGCTATTTTACAGTCCTCCTAAAAAAAGAAGTAAAAAGTTAGTTTGGCCATGAAAGCTCAAGCTTGAATCATAACCCACTATAAGGTGGGATTTTTCTTCACAACTCACATATTTTCTGAGCATTTTCAATCTCTGATAAACACAATAATGATAAGGTATATGCTGAATTGACCTAACTGTGCCAGGAGAGGAGCTGCTTCCCCTCCTCCCCCTTCCTGCTGCTTTCCGCTTTGGATCCTCAGTTCAAAAATACGACAATCCAAAAATAGTTCACAGTCAGAAAAAAATGGCTAGTAAAATTACTGTAGATAAAATTATTGCAAAGACTCCATGCAAGCTGTTCTCAAGTTCACTTCTATTTCAAAATCTGTGAATTATTGTTCGTGTGGCATGGATGATCAGAGAGGTGCTTGTCTGACTGGAGATGGCTCAGATTAAGGACTCCTCAATTCTTTGTTCTTGCTACTCTTCAAGTGTATGCTTTTTAGTTATCAAAAACAAGGAGACATTTTCCTTTATTGTATAAAATGGGTAATATGAAAGATAAAAGAAGGTCCAATATCACATCCTGGGCAAAGTTATTGTGCCTAATCTATAGCTATTTTCACCTACTCCATGTGCATAAATATATTTTTAAATGTCAATAGACTTACAAGCTATATGGAGCACTGGTCTGTAATATTTTTCAAAATAAAATATATGAACAATAAAAGGAGCAATACCATTTACAGGCTATTACATAGTCTATACAGAAAATGATCTAAATGCTTTGCACAAAGTTATTCAATTCTGATAAATGCTGTAAGTGTAACTCCACAAAAAATAATACCAGAGCCTCTGCTGTAGGATTGTTCAGAAGTTCAGCCCTTTCAGTAAGAGGTATTAGGTAGAATAAACCTAGTCCTCAACTCCAATTTACAGCTTGCTGTAAAAACTTTCCTGCTGGGAAATACATCTCTGCTATCAATAGCAGATCATAATGAATGAGCCTAGTTCACTGGAACACCGATGACAGAAAAAAAGATTAATTCTAATAAGATGGAAGTCACCAGAGCTCCCCAATCCTCAACAACAGAGTCATAATCTATTAGACTGGGCACATGATTTAGAAAGGTCTTTATACAGACAAGAAAAAGGGAGCAAATATCTACAGTCTGAACGAATGTGGAAACCCTTTCTAGATTAGTACGGAGCTGACCGATACATTATTTACCAGTGACTAGCTTAGACACTATTACTATGCTGAAGCTTAGGTTTATAGCCAATGACAAGCTTTAAAACATAGCACAATCATGCTATTCAGATTCAGCATTTATTAATAATGGATGATTTTCTCATAGGTTTTAAAAAGATATTGAATATTCAAATCCTATTATATCAGATTGCTTTGGGTCCACAGGAGAATAATAAAAATGACCGGGGATGTCTTCCATTTCAACAATTATTCTAGATGAAAGTACTTGCCATTTCCAAAGTTAAGGTTTCCTTATTATGAGATCAGTAAAATGTTATAGCGACACTGCTGCTATGGCTAACAAGCCTTAATTTTAATCTTTTCTAGTATATACAAATGCTGCTGTCAACTCACACGGGTTTTTTTTATGGTGGATCTCATGATATTTGGTGTCCTTCTTAAAGCCTCCACTTCTGGAGTCATGTGATTATGTCAGAATCACAGTGAGTTTCTAACAGTCTTGGTTGCAGACTAAAGCTTAAAAATATGAATGCTAAAGGGTCCAACACCAGAAGGCAAATAAAGAGACCACAACATTTATTATTTTAAACATCATTTTGGGTGGCCTGACTCCTGAAGTTTGAATGCTTGGAGTTGGCAACATTGCAAAATCTTATGCTAAGTTACCTCTACGACATTTCCCTCTCCCTCTCTTTTTGTGACAGGCTGTAGCATGATTAAAGAGCTGTAGAGCTTTGCTACGGAAGCAGAACCAGTACTAATTGATGTCTGGACTGCTGCTCTCAGAGAAAGGGCCTCTATTAAACAGCTATGCCCCAACAGTGTCTTTGATGTAAGCCACAGGAAGTGCCTTAATTGCTTCTTCTATAGCATTCATCAGTCAGGTGAAATATTACATCACATTTACTCCACTGCCTCTTCATTAGAGAATGGGGAGAAAGAGTTGTTTTTAGATCTCAAATAGAGCTTTATTCTCAGGATTCATCCTGCTCTGGTTTTCATCTTCAGACGTCTTCTGGCACAACCTGATGGGCTCTCCTATCTTATAGATGGCATCTGAAGGAGCTCAGGGGGATCAACAACCTTTGTACAGCCCTACCCCTCACCCCTTAACTCCTCGTCTCAAGGACCTCAGTTTCCAAATTTCAAGGAGCTTCAAATCTGGAGCTGTGCAGCACAGAACACGTATTGTTTGAAAATACAGGTGCCATGACTCCCCCAAAAGACATCTGCTAGGCCATTTTTGATGCATCTTAAAAGCAGCTATCTAGTGGAACATAAGGATTAGTATAGTTGCCATTCATTATATAAGTAAAGACATAAATTTAAATTGCGACTGAGCCTTAGATTTACACAAACCATAATTATCCTCCAAAATGATACTAAGGATAAAAAACACCTTTTGAAGCAGGCTGTGACCTTTCAGCAAGATGATATGAAGTAAATTAAATAGATGGTATAAAGCTCAGACACTCAAGTTTGGCTGATGACACATGACCTTAACAGCAAGTGGCCAGCTGACATCAAGAAGGAAAACAAGAGGAGATATTTCAAACTCAGCATGGAGAAATCAAAGATATCAGAGAACATCACAGTGAATGCTAGTGAAGAAAAGACCAAATTCAAGGACAATTCACTTTGTGTATGGAGAATGGTAATTGGAATAAGTGGAAGAATAATTTGGAGGGGGAAAAAGAATATGTTGCATTAGTTAAAAAAGAAAATATCTGGATCAGATTCTGATTTCATACCAGTGCAAAAACATAGCCACAGAATTGAAATTGATAGAAGTACTCAATAATAACATCGGAGTAGCTGAGTTCAGAATATGACTCTGTGTCTTAATGAAGAAATAAGACTGGACTTTTTTTAAAGCTCTTCTGTGGGTTTCCCTCTTCATCACATCATAATACATTTGTTTGATTGAGAAGCGACTCTGAAATTAAAAATTGTGACAGCAAAATGAAGCATCCTTAGTGAGCTCAACATGCAAAAGCAGTAACTAGACAGTTTCACAAGGTCATATATGACAGCTGCTGTACTAGCTGTGGAAAATCACTAATTCTCTCACACACGATGTTTGACACACATTTCCCTGGTGCAGTGTGTATAACATGGTGGGTTTAAGTTACTTACTCCTGGGAGAATTTTGTGCCATTGCATATGTGCGGCATTTACCCTCCTATTGAGCTCCCTGCACTCAAACCCCCATCCTGATGAGCCCCACCCCCTGCACCATATGAGCCCCCACATCCAGATGTATTTGCTTTCCCACAGAAAAATGACTTTCTGACATGGAAGCAAAGGGAAACTGCAAAAGCAGTCACACACCACTCCCTAGCAGCTGTTTCAGGAACCTGGAGCAGCTGTCAGAGAGTTAAATCACTGCAGGGCTGGGGATATCCCAGCCAGTGGCTCCTACCCTGAGCCGGGATCAACTGCTAGTGCCGGCTGTGCTGGAGGCAGGAGAGGACGGGACTGCCTCTTCCCCTGCAAGCAGTGGCTCGGTTGTGTCAGACCCACCCCCAGAAACTTCCCCCAGCTGCAGGAAGCTCAGTATCCTCCCCTGCTTCCTGCCCCCATCACTCCTCAGCTGTGGGGGGGGGGGAGGGGTCACTGTTTGGGGAGCTGTTCCCCCATCCTCTCAATCCCCGTTTATCTGGACCTTCCGACTCAGACACCCCTGCCAAGCCTCACCCCGTACACCCGGAAGGACCCTAGCACTCCATACCTGAACTCCACCGCACTGAACCTCAACCCCTACATCTGGAACCTCCCTACACCCAGACCCCCTGCCTCTGGACCCCCACCCCTGCACCCCAGACCACCCCCACTGAGCTCTCTGCACTCAAACCCCCACCCCCACTCCCCCAGCACCCAGACTCCCCAGCTGAGACCCCCAAACCCACACCCCTCTGCCCCTCCCCAACCACCTTCACTTAGAAGCACCTGCAAAGTCGCATTGCCCCTGCACCTGGAATTCCCCCCACAACAAGCCTCTGTGCATCCAGATCCCCCCACACCTAGACCCCCTGCCACTGAGCTGCCTGCACCCAGACTGTCCCATACAGAACCCTCTCACCCCACACCTGGATTCCCCCGCACTGAGCCCCTTCAAACTTGGATCCTGCCTGGTTGAGCCTGTCTGCTCTATACCTAGTGCACCTGGCACAGAGGGGCAGGGACCCAGAGTGTTTCTGCGGCAGGCCCAGGCCTAGTGCTGTGTCAGGATTGGGTGCAGTCTCATGGCTGAGTCCATGTCCCAGAGGTGGAGGTTCAAGGCGATCTTCTACCTTCATGGAGCCAGTGATTGTGCTTCCCACTGCCATGCTGGAGCCTCTGAATTTATTTATTTACAAATAAAACTTGCAGAATTTTAAAATACTGTGCACAGAATTTTTAATTTTTTGGTGCAGAATGCCTTCAGGAGTAAGGCTTAAGGAATACACATATGCTTAAAAATTAACCTGTTTTTGGTGCATTCTTATCTTTTCAAAAAAATCCACTGAAAACATGGCCATGCCAGTTAGATATAATATGTACTCAGTAAATTGGGTCTTAAATTTTGATGTGCCAGATGTTCACAAGTTAACCACTGTTAAAGTTTTAATAAATGTAGCAAAAAATTGACTAACAGTGCTTAAAGTAAAACTTTGTGCACTAGCAAGACTTTTAATAAATAGGTTGTTTAGGGGGAGGGGGTTGTAAAATTAGAGGCTGATCAGAACAAACACTGGTTTTGTTTTAAAAAAAGCTCTTTTAGACTCCCATGTGATATGGGTCAGGCCCTAAACTAAGAATTATAAACAATTAATAATGTCTGCAGGGGGAAAATCAAACCACAGATTGATTTAGTGTTCACAGCCTGATTCAATGAAAGCAGGCGCAATGTCATAGCTTCATAATTACCGACTCTTTCCATCTCACGGAGATGAGGATTGGGACTATGATGGGGATTGAGACTATGGTGCAGAATATTGAACTGAGATCATCTAATTTATTTCAGTGGCTCCATTTGTATACAAACTCAGCTCTTCAGGAAGGTGAGCAAGAAAATATATTTATCTTTTTTTAACTGCTTCCTGGCCTTTACAATAATTTAACTGAAGAACCCCTAAAAACAGGTGCAAAAAGAGCTTTGGGGAAATCGATCTCCATCCTCACCAGACCATGCAGACATAGCACAAAAATGTGAAAAAGACCAGAAAGACACAAATCTTACTTCATTTCAAGGCATGGAATGGCTGCATATGTATTAATCATACAACACAAAGGGATGGTGTGAGGAAGGAATCTCCTTCATATTTAGCTGTGTCACGTATCACAAAATGGATTCAGGGCATAATCTTTTGGAGCTGAGTTTAAATGACAGCAACGGTTCAGCACTGTGGCAAAATGACTTTGTGATCTCAAAACATCAAGATTTGCTGATAATTACCTCCAAGGAGGGAGATAAGAATAGTTGAAGGATTTACACAGCACCTGCTGTTAACCAATCTACTAAGCAGCATTGACAGTGCATGTCCTTCCTGGTGCGGAGGGGATGACACACTACTTCCAATGAAGAACAGAAGGAAAGATACAATAAACAGCTGCAATTAGGAGGGGCCAATGCAACCAGTGGGGAATGATGGTCTTCATATCGGAAGAGAAGGTTAAAGGACTAGAGACCCAAGTATCAACCCTGCATTGCAAGAGAGAAAATGAAGACTTGTGGGACAGAAGTCAGCCTTTGGTTCTGAAGGCACAACATGCTGAAGAATCAGAAAGAGCAGTGCAGAACGGGGAAGAAAATTGGCAGCATGTGACCTCCAGAAGAAGAATGAAGAGAGCGTATGTATCCTCTATGCAGATAGAGGTAAGAAACCATTTTCAGGCTCTCTGCACAGGTACTACTGTGGAAAATGATTTGGAAGAGCCATCTGAGGGAAGGATCAGAAGGAGACCCCATCGACCAGAAGGCATGAGATGCATTGTCCTAGGGATGCGTGTTCCACGAGCACCACTCCCAAGAGGAGGAGATGGGTTGTGGTGGTCAGAGACTCCCTCTTAAGGGGGATAGAGTCATCCATCTGCTGACCAGACCGAGAGACTTGAGAAGTGTGCTGCTTGCCTGGAGCTTGAATTTGGGGTGTGATGGAGTGCCTGCCAAGACTGATGAAGTTGTTGGACCACTATTCCTTCCTACTTCTTCACCTGGGCACCAAAGATACTGCCAAGAATGACCTTGCACAGGTCACTGCAGACTACGTGGCTCTGGGAAGAAGGATAAAGGAATTTGAGGCACAAGTCATGTTTTCGTCCATCCTCCCTGTTGAAGGAAAAGGCCCAGGTAGGGACCATCAAATTGTGGAGGTAAATGAGTGGTTACGCATGTGGTGTTGGAGAGAGAGCTTCCTCGACCATGGGATGTTGTTCCGGGAAGAACGATTCCTAGGAAGAGATGGGATCCACCCAGGGACGGCTCTAGCCACTTTGCTGCCTCAAGCACAGCGGCCCGCCGCAGGGGGTGCTGTGCCGTTCGCCGGTCCCACGGCTCCGGTGGACCTCCTGCAGGCGTCCCTGCGGAGGGTCCCCTGGTCCCGTGGCTCTGGTGGACCTCCCACAGGCGTGTCTGCGGATGCTCCACAGGAGCCACGGGACCAGCGGACCCTCTGCAGGGACGCCTGCGGGAGGTCCACCGGAGTCATCTGCCGCCCTCCCGGCAACCGGCAGAGCGCCCCCTGCGGTATGCCGCCCCAAGGACACGCTTGGCGCGCTGGGGCCTGGAGCTGGCCCTGGATCCACCTAATGAAGAGAGGGAAGAGTATCTTTGCAGGCAGGCTTGCTAACCTAGTGAGAAGGACTTTAAAGTAAATTCACTGGGGGATGGTGACCTAAGCCCAGGGGAAAGTGCGGAAGTGGGATACCGGGGGGAAACACAAGGAGGAAGGTGCAAGGGGTGGGCCTCCTGATTCATACTGAGAAAGTAGGGCAATCAGCTTGTTATCTTAGGTGCCTGTACATGAATGCAAGAAGCCTGGGAAACAAGCAAGAAGAACTGGAAATCCTGGTCCAGTCGAAGAACTATGATGTGATGGGAATAACAGAGACTTGGTGGGGTAGCTCACATGACTGGAGCACTGTCATGGATGAGTATAAACTGTTCAGGAAGGACAGACAGGGGAGGAAAGGTGGAGGAGTTGTACTGGTTGTAAGAGAGCAGTATGATTGTTCTGAGCTCCAGTATGAAACTGGAGAAAAGCCTGTTGAGAATCTTTGATTAAGTTTAGAAGTGAAGGCAACAAGGGTGCTGTCATGGTGGGCATGTGCTATAGACCACCAGACCAGGAGGATGAGGTAGATGAGGCTTTCTTCTGACAATTAACTGAAGTTTCCAGAACACAGGACCTAGTTCTAATGGGGGACTTCAATCACCCTGACGTGTGCTGGGAGAGGAATCCAGTAGTGCACAGACAATCCAGGAAGTTTTTGGAGAGTGCTAGGGACAACTTCCTGGTGCAACTACCAGATGAACCAACCAGACACTGTTCTCCTCTTGACCTGCTGCTTACAAACAGGGAAGAATTGGTAGGGGAAGTAGAAATGGGTGGCAACCTGGGCAGCAGTGACCATGATATGGTTGAGTTCGGGATCCTCACAAAAGGGAGAAAGGAGAGTAGCAATACATGGACCCTGGATTTCAGAAAAGCAGACTTTGACTCCCTTAGGGAAGAGATGGACAGGATCCCCTGGGAGGCTAATATGAGGGGCAAAGGAGTCCAGGAAAGCTGGCTTTATTTTAAAGAAGTCTTATTGAGGATGCAGGAATCAATCCTCCTGATGTGCAGAAAGAATAGCAAATATGGCAGGCGACCAGCTTGGCTTAACAGTGAAATCTTCGGTGAGCTTAAACACAAAATGGAAGGTTACAAGTAGAGGAAACTTGGTCAGATGATTAGGGAAGAGTATAAAAATATTGCTTGAGTATGCAGGGGTGTAATCAGGAAGGCCAAAACACAACTGGAGCTGCAGCTAGCAAAGGATGTGAAGGGTCACAAGAAGAGTTTCTACAGGTATATTAGCAACAAGAAAAAGATAAGGGAAAGTGTAGGATCCCTACTCAATGGGAGAGGCAACCTAGTGACAGATAATGTGGAAAAAGATGAAGTACTCAATGCTTTTTTTGACTCGGTCTTCACAGACAAGGTCAGCTCCCACACTGCTGTCCTAGGTAACACAGTATGGGAAGGAAGTGAGCAGCCCTCAGTGGAAAGAACAGGTTAAGGACTATTTAGAAAAGCTGGACATACACAAGTCCATGGGTCCAGACCTAATGCATTCGAGGGTGCTGAGGGAATTAATTGACTGATGTGATTGCAGAGCCATTGGCCATTATCTCTGAAAGCTCGTGGTGATCGGGGAAGGCCCCAGATGATTGGAAAAAGGCAAATATAATGCCCATCTTTAAAAAAAGGAAGAAGGAGAACCTGGGGAAGAACAGATCGGTCAGCCTCACTTCCATTCCTGGAAAAATCATGGAGCAGGTCCTCAAGGAAACCATTTTCAAGCACTTGGAGGAGAGGAAGGTGATCGGGAACAGTCAACATAGATTCACCAAGGGCAAGTCCTGCTTGACCAACCTGATTGCCTTCTATGATAAGATAACTGACTCTGTGGGTATGGGGAAAGCAATAGACGTGATGTATCTTGACTTTAGAAAAGCTTTGATACAGTCTCCCGCAATATTCTTGCTAGCAAGTTAAAAAAGTATGGATTGGATGAATGGATTATAAAGTGGATTGAAAGCTGGCTAGATTGTCAGGCTCAACAGGAAATGATCAATAGCTTGATGTCTAGTTGGCAGCTGGAATCAAGTGAGTACCCCAAGGGTCAGTCTTGGGGCCAGTTTTGTTCAACATCTTTATTAATGATCTGGATGATGGGATAAATTGCACCCTCAGCAAGTTCTCAGATGACACTAAGCTGAGGAGAGAGGTTGATACACTAGAAGGTAGGGATAGGATCCAAAGTGACCTAGAGAAATTGGAGGATTGGGCCAAAAGAAATCTGATGAGGTTCAGCATGGACAAGTGCAGAGTCCTCCACTTAGGACAGAGATCCATGCACCGCTGCGGCTGGGGACCATGGCTAAGTGGCGTATCTGCAGAAAAGGACCTGGGAAATTACACTGGATGAGAAGCTGGATATGATCAATGGTGTGCCCTAGTGGCCAAGAAGGCTAACGGAATAATTGGGCTGTATTAGTAGCGAGCACTGCGCAGATCGATGAAGTTTAATTTCCCTCTATTCAGCACTGCTGAGGCCCATCTGGAGTAGTGCTTCCAGTTTTGCCCCCCCCCCCAAAGGATGTGGAAAAATTGGAGAGAGTCTAGTGGAGGGCAACAAAACCTATCGGGGGGCTAGGGCACATGACTTATGAGGAGAGGCTGAGGGAACTGAGCTTGTTTAGTCTATAGAAGAGAAGAATGAGGGGGGATTTGGCAGCAGCCTTCGACTACCTGAAGGCGGGTTCCAAAGAGAATGGAGCTTGGCTGTTCTCAGTGGTGGCAGATGACAGAACAAGGACCAATGATCTCAAGTTGCATTGGAGAAGGTCTAGCCTGGATATTAGGAAACACTATCTCACTATTTCACTAAGAAACAGAATTTCACTATTTCACTGGAATGGGTTACCTAGGGACATGGTAGACTCTCCATCCTTAGAGGTTTTTAAGGCCCAGCTTGACAAAGCCCTGGCTGGGATGATTTAGTTGGGGTTGGTCCTGCTCTGAGCAGAGGGTTGGACTAGATGGCCTCCTGACGTCTCTTCCAGCCCTAATCTTCTGTGATTCTATGATGCAGTGAGAGGTGATGACTAAGAACGATTACTATTATTTAAAAAAAACAAAGTTATTACAACAAATTTGCTCTTCAATAATGCCAGTGTGGTTTGATATTACATAGGAAACTTTGTTTCTGTGAACTAGCTGGTCAAATTATTTGTTGTGAATAACAGTGATTTACAAAATCTATCCTTTTTTTCTGTCTGCAGATTGTTCATTTCTGATTTCTTCACTCGTATCTTTTATTTACAAATATTTACTGAAGAATTTTCAGCATTTGGTTGGCATGCAACCAGTTCTCAGCAACAATTCACTCTTCTACTCCATTAAAGTCATTGGCAGTTTTGCTACTGACTTCAGTGGGTGCAGAATTAAGCCCTATTTTGTCTTGTGTGACTGATCACCTAATTCCCATGGTATTGATTTTGCTCAGGATGATTAAAACTTTTGAAACAGAATACTAATGAACAGTGTGCAAACAGCGCATGACACCTAATAAACTTCTGGAATGATGTAACAAAGTGGGGGATTTTCTTAATGTTTTGTATGAATATTGTGTGTGTCTCAGTTTCCCCTATGTGTTGTTCAGTTAACTAGGTGGTGGGACAAGGGTGTTTGATCTTTGCAGAGACCCCTACAAGATTAGGTGTGACTGCCATTGAGCTGCCTGGGCTCAGACAATTGCCAGATATTTTGTAACATGAGCAACTGATGGCCAGGGCCCAACCCTCTGCAAGAAGTCAGCTGGCTATGACGAGCTAGAGAACAAATTGTTGAGGTGGAAACCAGGTGACTGGTTTTGCCCGGGAAAGACAGCAAAGGATGGAGGGGGGGCAAATGGGAATGACTTGGGTTGACTGTTGAAAGCAGATCAGTCTCCTGGGCTGGGTTCTCTGTGGGGGAGCAAGGGCTCTGGGGCTGACCAAGATGGATTTTGCTTTAACTTCCTGCTTTCTGTGCTAACAAAGAACTTTTCTGCAGTGTTCCGGACAACTAATAAATCCTTTTGTTTTCCAGTGCTGGCTCTGATTCATTGCTGATTGCAGAAATTGGGGGTGCATGCCCTTTGGGGACATGTAAGGCTTCCCCAGGTATCCTATTCAGGTGGACTCACTCCGGGGAGCTCATGGCATGAAACAGGGTTGCTAAAGGCTCCAACGTCAGTCCCAGGAGGCACTGCAGTAAAGGAGGCCTACCCTACTGAAAGTGTGCCCTGAGGGGTTGCTACACTGAAGAGAGTCCTACCTGAGATTAATTCACAGCTGTTCTAGACAGAAGCGGCTCCAGGCTCCAGCATGCCAAGCACGTGCTTGGGGTGGCACGCCGCGGGGGGAGTTCTGTCAGTTGCCGGGATGGCGGCAGGCAGGCAGCCTTCAGCGGCATGCCTGTGGAGGATCCACTGGTCCCGCGGCTCCGGTGGACCTCCTGCAGGTGGGAGGTCCACCGGAGCCATGGGACCAGCGACCGGCAGAGCGCCCCCCACAGCATGCTGCCGTGCTTGGGGCGGCAAAATGTCTAGAGCTGCCCCTGGTTCTAGAGCACTGCACCTGTGCATCCAACAGAACAGATTTTTAGACAAATAATCAGGCATGCTGGAATTCATTAGGCACTGAGAACATTTTCACAAATTCACAGCTACTGTATGAATACTCTTGAAGAACAAGACCCCACAAATTGTGACTGGCTCCTGCACCAGGCAATGTGTAGAAGGGAGCAGGCTAATTTGCCCTCTTCCACCTTAACAAATCTATATAGGAACTAGACACAATCTGCTCCACAATCATAAAATTATTTTCTACCCACAAAAAACCCTCCAACTAAATGGATTACCAGAGTATCCATCTATTCATCATGGCTTATTGTGTGAGATGTAGTAATTTGTAATATGACACTTACATCTTGATCCTGCAAGTCTTATATGGTGTGCAAGGTTGTTGCTAATCCAGCACAAGTGTAAATGGAGGCTACCAAAGATGCAAGCAAAACTGTACATTAGATGTAGTCCCTGCACTGTTCACTTGTCTGCTCAAAGCAAACCATTTTTAAGGGAGGTGCGTTTTCTGGATAGGAAATTATAATGACTATCACCTATTCCTTGAATATGCTTCAGTTTCAGGTTGGAGGAAAAGTAGGGTGACCAGATAGAAAGTATGAAAAATGGGAATGGTGTGGTGCGGTGGGGGGTAGAAGGTACCTAAATAAGAAAAAGCCCTGAATATTGGAACTGTCCCTATAAAAAAGAGACATCTGGTCACACTAAGGAAAAGTCATGGCTACTCATCAGCAGATTTACTGAGAGGCCACTGCAGTTATCCCTGGCTGAGATTTTTGGTTAGAGGAAGGTTTTCAATCTAAAATTCAATATCTTCAACAGTTCTGTTCGGATTGCTTTATGGAAACAACTCCAGATTCAAAGCAGTGTATCAGAATCTGGACCTGTGTTTGGAATTCTCAGAGATGTCAATAGATATGATGATTGAATACTGAGCAAAGATTTTGATATGAGAGAAAACAAACAATAAGTGGATGAGCTAAACACAAATGGATACAGTTGTTCTCTTATGTGATGGTTCTATAGCATTGGCACTCTTGCCAGTCTGTATCTTTCACTTGCATTTCCTCAGGCTCAAATCTCAAAGCTACTTTTCAGCATAGCAGGCAGTAAGCTTGCCCTAATTACTGCTAGGGAAACCCAGATGCTTTTGTCAGCTTTTCAAGCAAAGAAAAAGATTATAGGCAGACACATCAACGATAGGATCAAGGATGGTTCATGGGATTTTTAAAAAATCACTAATATTTATGTTCATTACTGACTGGAACAAATCTAAACACCGTATAAATCTGAGCCCCAACCTTATTGTTCATATATAGGCTTAATCTTCCATACGGAAAAGAAAAATATAAATGCAGTCAATTTAAGAGTTGGTTACTATAACGTGCCCTTTTCATGTGATTTGAGTGGATACAAGGTATTGACCATAAACCGATATAGAACTATTATACTGGCTTTTCATTTGAATGTGATCTGTGTCTGCCTCCTAGAAAGAAATGGCTAAGACAATAATGAAGGAGGACCCACTCCTGCTGTCTCTGATGTGAAGGTTAAGTCTCATTGTCTTCAATAGGATGGAAGATTCAAGCCCCCAAAATGCAGCCCTTCAGCTACAGAAGAATTTTGAATAGAATAATAGTAATTACTATTTCCCACATTTTGAAATTAGGTAGCGTGGGCTCTGCATTTTTTTTCAAATTCAATTTCAGAAGCATTTAACCAGTTCAGTTTAAGATGGAGGAACATACCCCATTACAGCTTTTCATCTAATGTTAGTGGCAGAAGCCAATGACTGTCATAACTGATTTCAACAGTATATTGCAGCCAGCACAATCAACTATCACCATACAAACACAATCACATTTTTTCACATAAAAGAGGAAAAAACCCTGTTTTTTGGAGAGAATTAACCCTGTGGCTTTACTTGGTCCAGTTTCTTTTCTTCAACTAATGTGTAACATTAACAGTGATAATGTTTAATCATGTATTTAAAGATTCCTACACATTTTTGTTCTGAAAAATCTGTATCCATTTTCTGAAATATATTTCATACCATGATGTAGGCCTGGTCCACACATAGTAGTGTTGTACCCTTGTGGGAGGAAGTGGGGACAAGTCAATAGAGCACTGGCACGTGCTGCTAGAGACCTGCGTTCTATTCCTTGCTCCGCCACTGCGAGATTTTGGGCAAGTCTTTGTGCCTCATTTTTTCCTTCTGGATAATGATACCAACCTCCTTTGTAAATCCCCACTTTGAGAACTACTGATGAAAACTACTGTATAAGAGCTAGCTAAACACAGTATTATGTTATTATTTCAGTTAGGGGTGTGATTATTAAGGAAATAGTTAAATCAGTACAACTACTAGTGTGAATGTAGTTATCCTGGTATAACTATGCCCTCTTCCCCAGCATACCCATTCCCCCTCCCTTACAGGAATAGGCTATTGTCGTATAAATATATTTATAGCAGTATAACCTGGGCAGAAGGCAGGGACAAGATGATGGTTATTAATTATACTTGTGTGCAGATTAGCCCATATACTGATTAATAACAACAAATGGCTTCAATTTAATGTTCTAGAAGTAACAGAATGGAATTCAATTAGAAAACTGTGATGTAGATTGAACATGGCCAACACATGACAGAACCATATTGAAGGGAGGACTCTGTTTTCCAATTGCTTTTATTGCCGCAAATAAATTAATTGATTTCATTAAAGTCACTCCCGAGTTATGCTGGAGTAACCAAGTGCAGAATTTCACCCTAAATGCCTGATCATGGATATCTGTCAAAAGTCAACTATATTAACACAGTATTCTGCTCAGAAAAGTTCACGTTTAACTGTGATAACTGCAATCAAAGAGGTTTACTGTCATTGTGAATATCACTGCTTTGTAACATCAAACATTTTAATTTTCCTTACACAGTTTATCTTTCTCCTTGGTGTTGGTTGTTAAAATCTACACTGCATCTTCATTTAAGCTCTTATTTCCACTAACAATCATAACAACATGTTCCTCTAATCTTCTGTGCTGTCACTATTTTAATTTACTACCTGCCTTAGTTTAGTACATGTTTGGTGAAAGCCTTTTCAAAACACACAAAGTCCCTTCATTTCCATAGAAGAGCCAGTCCAACATGTAAACAGGATTTTATGGTCCACATTCTCTTCTCAGTAACACCGGTGGCACAATACTAAAGTCAACTGCTGTAACTGAGACTAATTTAGTGTGATGCATAAAGGATTCATTAAAGCAGTGCTATTTGTTTAATTAAAGTAAAGGATCTGTTATGCTATTTTTTTTTTCATTTGTTCTCAGCTAGAATATGTGCTTCTGATCCATCCCTCAGAATACATGATAGATAGATAGATAGATAGATAGATAGATAGAATTAGCAGTTTGGTTGCTTTTGAGCTGTAATGATACAATGCTGCTTTGCACTCCTACAATAGTTTTTCTTATTTGTTTTTTTCTAGGGGAAAGGGTATCACAATATTAGGACACTGCATGGTTCATCTCAGGGCAAAGGGCTATAACATTTTTTACCTCTAGCTTGGTGATTAAAATCCAGCCCAGATGGAAAGTGACTGAAAATTATTACTATCTGATGTCTGTTTGGTCACCTGTGTCCAATCACTCCAAATCCCAGAAGAGAAGTATCCACATCACAAAACCCACCACCATTAGCAATACATGGCACCCTTGCTGCTGGCAGTCTCAACAGCAAAAGCAAGGATTGAATTACTAAAGCAGAATAAACTATTATTCTCCCAGTTTTCCCTCAAGGTTGGGGAATATGAGAGTTCCACACAGAAGTGAATGATGCTAAAATTTACATAACTGACCATAGTAGATTGTCAGAGCTCATCCTTTCCTTTACACTAGTTAAAGTAGATGTGTTTTATTTGCTAACATCTGACAACTTCATCAGCTCCATTAGTGTTGATTGGGCTATAGAATATTCTGAGATGGTTAACTTATCTTATTTGTCTCACAGACCAGGTGATCTCAAAGCTTCTTCATTGTGTGGACCTTGTCTTGATAAAGAGAATGCCTTAGGGACCACTGTCCCTCTCATTCATGATTACAAAGACTGCTGCCCCTCCCAAATGTCACAGTATAATACCTTTATAGCAACTGAAGCAATATCTTACATGGAAAAGTGGTATCTGGAAAGTATTTATATATTCTTAACTATCTTTAATGTGATGTAGCAGCTGGAAACAAGGAGAGACAGCATAATGTAACCAGCCAACTCTCTGTCGATCATCAGCAAATTTTCCATGGACCACAGACCACAATTAGGGAAACACTGTAATTATCAATTACCTATTTTAGACCACTGGGTTAACATACATCACATGGAGTTAATCTACACAATATGTTTACAATTTTGATTGTGAATTGGTTGGGAAATCAAACAAAGCACTCATTTAACATTCTGTTTCAAAATGAATGATTCACATAGTGGAATCATGGCTCATATCATGACTTAATTGCAAAAAAAAATAATTTCTGTATGAGAGATTGAGTGAGAGAGGAGAGTTTAGCGTCTATAAAAGGTTTCAGACTTCCCCTCTATTTGACCATGATTCAGGTACTACATGGCATGGGAACTGGCAGTGCTAAATTCCCCACTTGGTTCCTGATTCAGGAATGGACTGAAGAACTTAGTTAAATACATCCCCATTTCAACATGTGCTTAAAATCACACATGTTAAGTGCTGCCCTGAATGACAATGTTTTCCTGAACTTGGGCCATAGTGCACTAACGGAAGATGGCATATGGCTTAATCATCAACAACATAGATTTTAATTCCTTTTTACATGACTGTAAGCAAGCAAAAGGATTTCAGCTACTACAACCTGCATCTAGGTAATACAGTATTAAAACTTTGTCTTAGTATACACCTCTATACGCAAATCCATGCTGACATAGTGATCTTAACTTAAGCTACTGGGCCTTTTCTCCTCTTAAACCACTGGGAGTTAAGGTCAGAATGTCAACCAAGATTTTCACTTTCTCAATTTCTCTGCTTTTGTAGGTGTATGCCCTGATCAGCATTACCTGATTTAAGTACCTGGATAGTTTCTATAGGTCACTCACCTTTTAATCTAATATCCTTAAAGGCTTGCTGAATGTCTTTTGCCTTGTTTGTCTAGTTTACATTGATATTGGTTCCAGCCTATTTCTGTGGAAATTTTCTTTGCCAGGGTCTCTCAGTGAAAACCTGCCATCTACCTCTTCCCTATCTGGCTAATCATTGTGGCTGCGATTTTCAAAAGGGAATTAGGCAGCTAAATCTCTTTGAAATTCCATAGAATTCCAGGAAGCTCCATTTGTCAGATCCCCATGGATGGCACAATGTCTTGCATAATTCAACTGGGGAGTGCCATTATGTCAGGAAATTGTATCGACAGTGGGTGGAAGCATTGGGATAGATGGGATCCTCACATATCCAAGGGTCAGCCATATGCTTCCTGTGTGTTATTCCTGCTCTACAGCACAGTGATGTAAAATTTATTACCAGATATGGGGAGCAGAGTCTGAGCATGGCCAAATCCTTGATCCAGCACGACACCACAAACAAATGCAGAGTGGTGCATTGTGTCCTGCCTTTTATTGTCCTAAACTCCAACTGGGATATGTCCCACATGGGCATGGTTTTAATAAAATCTCTGTAACTGAATCATCACCTTAACCATCATTTTGAGTTGCACAATTTACAAATGGCAAAGTCCTATTAAGTCACCTAGCCCAGTGGTTCTCAAAGCTGGTCTGCCACTTGTTCAGGGAAAGCCCCTGGTGGGTGGGCTGGTCTGCTGGTTCAGCCGATCGCGGCTCCCACTGGCCGCAGTTCACCGTTCCAGGCCAATGGGGGCTGCAGGAAGTGGCATGGGCTGAGGGATGTGCTTGTCACCCTTCCTGCAGCCCCCATTGGCCTGGAGCGGTGAACTGCAGCCAATGGGAGCTGCTATCAGCCGAACCTGCAGACGTGGGCGGTAAACAAAATGAAACAAGCAGCGGACTGGCTTTGAGAACCACTGACCTCGCCCATTTTTGTCAGTCCAGGATTTAAGAGTGGTAAACATGACATGACTCTTATAGAGTTTAACATTAAGTTAAAAATGGAGTACTACCATTTTAAGGTACTAATGCTCTTGAAATGTCTGGCAATACTTCCACCTAATAAGATTAACAATTTTACTGAGCATTGAGAATTACCATTTCAATATTGTTATAAAAAGGAAATAAAATTGCCACATGGGGAAATTATCATGTCAGACATCTGCTAACTCCCTCTTATGGAAAAAAACACAGTACTAGAATATATTACATTCACGGGGTAAGCAAATCTGACAGCCACTTTTAATACATCAATATATGAAATTAAATACTTTCCTTTACATAGTAGGACTTCTTTATAAGTTTATAGCCTCCATATTATATTGAAGAAATAGACAAAACCCTTTCTATTTCTGTATGGTATTCTAAATATTTTTTGCAAAGGGTTAGATATGAGAGGTCTTCTGTGATTAAGAAGCAGATATCCCCTTGTCCTCAGCTCTGTAGCGGAAATGTTACAATACTTGCTACCCTACCTCTGATGCTGTGCTACAGTGTCATATTTTTATAAAATCCCTGGATAAATAATTCCAGAAAGCATTATTTCCACTAACATCACTATCACATGGAAGTCCAAGACACTGGTAGGTACCTACATGAAGTATATTGTTACATCAGGTCAATAACATATGCAGGGGCAGTACTTTTATACTCATCCTATTGTAGTTACATTAGCTCATACCAAGGACAAGTGGCATTTTGCTCCAACATCTGAAAGCGTAATATTTTCATATATAAATACATGTACATGTGTGCCTATATTTGCTGGAAGCCAGTATCTTACAACTGTGAATATATTGTTAATAAATTCAATGCATTTGTGGTATGGTATACACAGGCATTGGTCATGATTATATATGGATTAAACCAATTAAACAGAAACTCCACAGGATCTAGGTAAGTATGTTCAAATTGCAGAGTCCCAGACCTCTGGGATCCTGGAATTAAACAACTAAGACTCAGTATTAATTTAAGGAATTATCAGCTTTATTGAACACATTCTGTCTCGTTGGAACTCTACAAAATATTAAGTAGAAGACTAGTGTAAAGATTTGGAGGCTGTCTCTAAGATGGTTGTTCCAAAGATCTGGGCAGAAGTACAGCGAGTGATGTGGGGACAGTCTTTCCAGAACACAGCACTTGTTAACACCTATAATCTGTGAAAGTGATATGATGAATAGAGCAGGTCAGGAAACAAAAGTTCTGCTTCAGAAAAACATTGAGGTTTGGATATTTGTTCTCATTCTGATGTGAATGAAAATAAGACCTTTGGAAATTTTTTTGCAAAAAAACCCACCACAACCTATATATAGAGAGAGAAAGACACCTAGGAATAGCTAATAACCTAGGAGTCAGGGCACTCACTTGCCTGATTAAGAACAGAGACTCGAACCTGAGTCTCCCACATTCTTAACCACCAGGTAATACTGCCAGTTTCTCTTTCTCTCAGTCTCTCATACTGGAGCCGTTTCATTTGTATAAATACTAAATATTTACTCGGCCACAGAATAAGAGATTGATGCGATAGACTGGTGGTTGTGGTTAGGGGAATCTGCTCGAATGTGGGAAATGTAGGTTCAATTCCCAGCACCAAAACAGGTAGAGCAGGACCTTGAACCCAAGTGTAATGTACCTCAGGTGAGTACCCCTGCCAAAAAGCTATTCAACAGTCTCTCAGCTCATGATACTCAACCCTTGACCATCAAAATCTTCCTCACTGAGGTTTCTTTGAAATAGAGATATTTCCACAAAAAGTTTCAATTTAATCAAAATGCTATTTTCTGACAAAAATTGTCAGTTGAAAAATTCCAGAGCAGATTTCATTATAAAGGGAGTTTGCTTTTCATTCAATAATGAGCAGGGGCGTCTCTAGGCCTTTTGCTGCTCCAAGCACAGCGGCTTGCCTGCGGAGGGTCCGCTGGTCCCATGCTTGGTGTGCTGGTGCCTGGAGCCGCCCCTGATAATTAGAGAGGGTAAAACCCTGGGTGCACTGAAGTCATTGGAGATTTTGCCATTGGCTACAATTCCACCAGGATTTCACCCAAGATGTTTATAGTTTTATCACAAAGTGTAATTCTCAACGTAGACGCTAATGCCTGGAAGAACTCTGAAGATAAGATATAAATAGATAAGATAAGATAAAATACGGGTGGGTTCTAAGCCAGCTCTCCCCCAACTTGACTTTATTTATTTTTTAAAAGGTGTGTATGGATGTGTGTCAGAATAAGTCAATTTCTCTATTTTGAAATATGTGTATATATTTATAATGTTATGCTGGGAGTTGGGTGAAACCTCATTGAAGCTGGTGGGTATAATACCCACCCTTCATTCAGGATAAATGTAAGAAGCAAAGTTCCTTTTGACATTAGATAGCTGAAACTGTAGGAGCCACTGCCCAAACACAGGCCCCCTTCAAGGCTGGACAGGAACTTAGCTATGTGGGCGGAGGGGTTTGACTGAGTGCTGAATGCAAAGCAGAGGTCTTGACACTGTTTTGGTGGAGATATGCATGTGTGTGTGAGTGTAAGAAAGAGAGCAAGAGAGAGCAAACATACCCAGAAGCCTCACAGAAGCAGACAGAGAGGGCAGCCAAAAATCCAAGGACAGCCAGAGAAGCACTTGCAACATGACCCTGAGAGAAAGCTGAGAGAGAGCTTTTTGAGTGGAGTGCTGGCTGGAAAAAGAGGCTTGGAGTACTGAGCAAGTAAATGGTCTTCTATTGTTTGAATTCTACTCTGTTCAGGGAAACTGTACAGTATATACTGTACAGAATTGTATCAAAGAAATATCCAACTCCATCATCAGTCTCTCTTTCTAATGAAAACAATCAGCAAGACCCCAAATATTGGTGAACCACTAAGGTTAAAAACAGTAACAATAATATAAAAAAATATATTAACTTAGAACATTTTGTTTCTTCCTGATTCTAATCTTTCAAGGCTGCACCCTCCTCTGATGCCATTTCTGTTTACGACATCTGAAAACCAATCCCTGCAGCTAAAAAAAAACAAAAAACAAAAACCTACAGGAACCAGAAAGCCATGGGGCTAGTAGGAGAGGACAAGCATTTATGATTACAGCTGGACAGGAATTTTTCGATGATGTATTTTTTCACCAGAAAATGTTGATTTGTTGAAACCAAAGCTTTTCTATCTTTATCTCTGGGAACTCATATGGCTTTCATCACCATAGTATCTGAACACCTCACAGTCCTTAGTGGATTTCATCCTCAAGCACAGCACTACTGTGGGGTAGATATTATCTCCATTTTACAGGTGGGGAATGGAGTCAGAGAGAAATTGAGTTGCCAATTGCCCAAGACCTGAACCCAGGTCTCTGAGTTCTCTATCTACTAGACTGACCTTCCTAGCCTGGACATTAGATAAGTACCTCCTGATGTCCAATGAGACAGAGAGGGAGAGAGAGAAAGAGCAGGAGGAGAACATAAGAACGTAAGAATAGCCATACTGGGTCCATCCAGCCCAGTATCCTGTCTACCGACAGTGACCAATGCTAGGTGTCCCAGAGGGAGTGAAGCTAACAGGTAATGATCAAGTGATCTCTCTCCTGCCATCCATCTCCACCTTCTGACAGAGGCTAGGGACATTCCTTACCCATCCTGCTAATAGCCATTAATGGACTTAGCCTCCATGAATTTATCTAGTTCTCTTTTAAACCTTGTTATAGTCCTAGCCTTCAGAACCTCCTCAGGCAAGGAGTTCCAAAGGTTGATTGTGCACTGTGTGAAGAATTTCCTTTTATTTCTTTTAAACCTGCTGCCCATTAATTTCATTTGGTGGCCCCTAGTTCTTATATTATGAGAACAAGTAAATAACTTTTCCTTATTCACTTTCTCCACATCACTCATGATTTTTATATACCTCTATCATATCCCCCCTTAGTCCCTCCTCTTTTCCAAGCTGAAAAGTCCTAGCCTCTTTAATCTCTCCTCATATGGGACCCATTCCAACCCCTAATCATTTTAGTTGCCCTTCTCTGAACCTTTTCTAATGCCAGTATATCTTTTTTGATGAGGAGACCACATCTGTAGGCAGTATTCAAGATGTGGGCGTACCATGGATTTATATAAGGGCAATAAGATATTCTCTCCATCTTATTCTCTATCCCTTTTTTAATGATTCCTAACATCCTGTTTGCTTTTTTGACTGCCTGCTGCTGCACACTGCAAGGACGTCTTCAGAGAACTATCCATGATGACTCCAAGATCTCTTTCCTGATTAGTTGTAGCTAAATTAGCCCCATCATATTGTATGTATAGTTGGGGTTATTTTTTCCAATGTGCATTACTTTACATTTATCCACATTAAATTTCATTTGCCATTTTGTTGCCCAATCACTTAGTTTTGTGAGATCTTTTTGAAGTTCTTCACAGTCTGCTTTGGTCTTAACTATCTTGAGCAGTTTAGTATCATCTGCAAACTTTGCCCATCACTGTTTACCCCTTCTCCAGATCATTTATGAATAAGTTGAATAGGATTGGTCCTAGGACTGACCCTTGGGGAACACCACTAGTTACCCCTCTCCATTTCTGAAAATTTACCATTTATTCCTACCCTTTGTTCCCTGTCTTTTAACCAGTTCTCAATCCATGAAAGGATCTTCCCTCTTATCCCATGACAACTTAATTTACGTAAAGCCTTTGGTGAGGGACCTTGTCAAAGGCTTTCTGGAAATCTAAGTACACTATGTCCACTGGATCCCCTTGTCCACATGTTTGTTGACCTTTCAAAGAACTCTAATAGATTAGTAAGACATGATTTCCCTTTACAGAAACCATGTTGACTTTTGCCAACAATTTATGTTCTTCTATGTGTCTGACAATTTTATTCTTTACTATTGTTTCAACTAATTTGCCAGGTACTGACGTAGACTTACCGGTCTGTAATTGCCGGATCACCTCTAGAGCCCTTTTTAAATATTGCGGCATTACATTAGCTATCTTCCAGTCATTGGGTACAGAAGCCGATTTAAAGGACAGGTTACAAACCATAGTTAAATAGTTCCACAATTTCACATTTGAGTTCTTTCAGAACTCTTGGGTGAATGCCATCTGGTCCTGGTGACTGTTACTGTTAAGTTTATCAATTAATTCCAAAACCTCCTCTAGTGACACTTCAATCTGTGACACAGTTCCTCAGATTTGTCACCTACAAAGGACGGCTCAGGTTGGGATCTCCCTAACATCCTCAGCCATGAAGACTGAAGCAAAGAATTCATTTAGTTTCTCCACAATGACTTTATCGTCTTTAAGTGCTCCTTTTGTATCTCGATCGTCCAGGGGCCCCACTGGTTGTTTAGCAGGCTTCCTGCTTCTGATGTACTTAAAAAACATTTTGTTATTACCTTTTGAGTTTTTGGCTAGCTGTTCTTCAAACTCTCCTTTTTGGCTTTTCTTATTACATTTTTACACTTAATTTGGCAGTGTTTATGCTCCTTTCTATTTACCTCACTAGGATTTGACTTCCACTTTTTTAAAAGATGCCTTTTTATCTCTCACTGCTTCTTTTACATGGTTGTTAAGCCACGGTGGCTCTTTTTTTAGTTCTTTTACTGTGTTTTTTAATTTGGGGTATACATTTAAGTTGGGCCTCTATTATGGTGTCTTTGAAAAGTGTCCATGCAGCTTGCAGGGATTTCACTCTAGTCACTGTACTTTTTAATTTCTGTTTAACTAACCTCCTCATTTTTGCATAGTTCCCCTTTCTGAAATTAAAAGCCACAGTGTTGGGCTGTAGAGGTGTTCTTCCCACCACAGGAATGTTAAATGTTATTATATTATGGTCACTATTTCCAAGCCGTCCTGTTATAGTTACCTCTTGGACCAGATCCTGCGCTCCACTCAGGACTAAATCAGGAATTGCCTCTCCCCTTGTGGGTTCCTGTATCAGTTGCTCCAAGAAGCAGTCATTTAAAGTATTGAGAAATTTTGTCTCTGCATTTTGTCCTGAGGTGACATGTACCCAGTCAATATGGGGATAACTACAATCCCGCACTATTATTGAGATCTTTATTTTGATAGCCTCTCTAATCTCCTTTAGCATTTCATTGTCACTATCACTATCCTGGTCAGGTGGTTGATAACAGAACCCTACTGTTATATTCTTATTAGAGCATGGAATTATCCATAGAGATTCTATGGAACATGTGGATTCATTTAAGATTTTTACTTCATTTGATTCTACATTTTCTTTCACATATAGTGACATTCCTCCCTTCCTACCCTCCCCCCCCCGTTCTGTCCTTCCAATATATTCTGTACCCCGCAATGATTGTGTCCCCTTGATTGTCCCCACTCCACCAGGTTTCTGTAATGCCTATTATATCAATATTCTCCTTTAACACGAGGCTCTAGTTCACTCATCTTATTATTTAGACTTCTAGCATTTGTGTACAAGCACTTTAAAAGCTTGTCACTATTTATCTGTCTACCCTTTTCTGATGTGTCAGATTCTTTTTTATGTGAATGTTTCTAGTCTGATCTGGCCCCTACTTTATCCTCTTCCATCCTCTCCTCCTGATTAAAACCTAAAGAATCTCTATCAATAGGCTCTCCTCTAAGAGAAGTCTCTGTCCGATCCACGTGATCCTCTGCAGCGATTGGCTTTCCCCCATATGTTAGTTTAAAAACTGCTCTGCAACCTTTTTAATGTTAAGTGCCAGCAGTATGGATCCACTTTGGTTTAGGTGGAGCCCATCCTTGCTGTACAGGCTCCCCCTATCCCAAAAGTTTCCCAAGTTCCTAATAAATCTAAACCCCTCCTCTCTACAGCATCATCTCATCCACACATTGAGACTCTGAAGCACTGCCTGCCTACCTGGCCCTGCGCGTGGAACTGGAAACATTTCTGAGAATGCTATCATATAGGTCCTGGATTTCAGTCTCTTTCCTAGCAGACTAAATTTGGCCTCCAGGACATCTCTCCTACCCTTCCCTATGTCTTTGGTACCTACATGTACCACGATCACTGGCTTCTCCCCAGCACTACATATAAGTCTATCTAGAGGCCTCAAGGGTTCTGCAACCTTTACACCAAGCAGGCAAGTTACCATATGGTTCTCCTGGTTATCATAAACCCAGCTATCTATGTTTATAATGATTGAATCTCCCATTACTAACACCTGCCTTTTCCTAATGACTGGAGTTCCCTCCCCCAGAGAGGTAACCTCAGTGCAAGTGGATACCCCAACATCACCTGGAAGCAGGATCCCAACTATGGGAAGGTTTCCCTCTGCTCCTATTGACTGCTCTCCTTCCCTGAGCCTTTCATCCTCATTAACAGCACCAGGGCTCAGGGCCAGCTTTAGGCCGATTCGCCTGATTCCCAGGAATCGGGCCCCGTGCCTAAGAGGGCCCTGCGCCTTAGACACTTTTTTTCCCCTAAACTTACCCCGGGTCCCTGGCTGCAATCTGCTCAGGGGTCTTCCGTGGTCCCACTCCCTTGAGTGAAGTGCAGGCGGGAGCGCGGCAAGCCCCGCGGCTCCGGCTGGAGCTCTGGCCAGAGCGCAGCAAGCCCCTCAGCCCCATTCTCCTGGCAGGAGCCCCGGCCGGAGCGTGGCAAGTCCCACTCTCCTGGCTGGAGCTCCGGCTGGAGCGCTGCAAGCCCCGAGGCCCCGCTCTCCTGGCTGGAGCCCTGGCCGGAGCACGGCAAGCCCCGTGGCCCCGCTCTCCTGGCTGGAGCCCCAATCAGAGCGCAGAAAGCTCCACTCTCCTGGCTGGAGCTCCGGCTGGAGTGCAGCAAGCCCCGAGGCCCCGCTCTCCTGGCTGGAGCTCCGGGCCTTTAAATAGCCTCCAGAGCCCTGGGGTAGTGAGGGGTTCCGGGGGCTATTTAAAGGGCCAGGGCTCCAGCTGCCTCTGCCACCCCGGTCCTTTAAATAGCCACCAGAGCCCTGCCACCCCCATGCATTCCCCAGGGCTCCCGCAGCTATTTAAAAAGTCCAGGGCAGGATAGAAGCTGGGGAGTCCCGGGCCCTTTAAATAGCCCCCAAAGCCCTGGGATAGCAGGGAGCTTGGGGGCTATTTAAAGGGCTGGGGCTCCAGCTGCCTCTGCTGCACCCGCCCCTCCCACACGTGCGCTCCCGCTCTCCCTCCTGCAGCCAGCTCTTTGCACCCACATTAGCCCACAGCCAGTCCCTGTCAAACCCCTGCTGGTGTCTCCAGTCAACCCTTGCACATACCCCGTGGCCCTGCCCAAAGCCAGCCAGCCCCACACACACTGCTGCCCGCACCAGCCCTGCACACCGCTGCCCTGTCTCCAGCCACCCCTGCTGCACCCCCTGCCTGAAGCCAGCCAGTCTCACACTCCTCTGTCTCCAGCCCTGCAACCCCTGCTGCAGCCCTGCAACCCCCGCACCCTCCTCTGTCTCAAGCCCGCCAACCTCGCGGCCCTGCCTCAAGCCAGCCGCCCATACACGTCCCTATCTCCAACAGCCCGCACCCTGCCCTGCCTGCAGCCAGACCCTACCTCCAGTCAGCCCCTGCCCTGCCTCCAGCCAGCCCCATGTCCACTTGTGCCCTGCAGTTCCCAGGGCAGTAACCTGCACACCTGCTTCAATGATGGAGGCAGGAGCAGCTGGACCCACACATGTGAAACAGTAGTCATTAAAACCAATCAACAGCATAATGATGCAATGTACATAATATATTAATTTATTATTATTTATAGTTATGGAAAGTAAATAATACCATGAAAGAATGAAAGGCTTTTTTTCCACTTTTTTTTTTAAGTCATCTCTGCAGGGCCCAGCTGAAAAATGTTCGAATTGTGCCCGCACTTCCTAAAGCCGGCCCTGCCGGGCTGTCTGATCGAAGGTGGGACATTCTACAGTGTCCGGAGAGCCTCATCAACATACCTCTCTGCCTCCCTTAGCTCTTCCAGTTCCACCACCCTGGTCTCCAAAGCCCGTACACCAATTCTCTGAGGGCCAGGAGTTCCTTGCACACATACGTCATGCACGGAATGCACACATACACCACCAGCCTACAGGGCAGGTAATCATACATTGCTACACTGAGTGCAATAACAGGATAGCCCCTGTGATGGGCTTCTGCCTGCCATTCTCTCCTACAGCTACCTAGGTTAAATGATAGGTTTTGTTTAAATCAAGAACTTTTGATTATAGTTTAGTCTAAAGTTTTAGAATGGCAAGTGTACCTCGCCCCCTTCCAAACTCCATCTCAAAACTCCCTGTTGTGGCCTCTGTTCACAAAGCTCCCTGGTTGCTTGCTCACAGCTTTAATAAAGCCTGGCCCAATTAAGGCTTAGCCAATGACAGAGGCTTCTAAATTCAAACCTAGAAAGAAGGCTAAAGGGAGTGGCTTGTGACAAACTGTGAGCCAATTCAATATGGGTCTGTGTGCATACACTGCACTGGACAAGAGGGGGTTAATCCCATTATGGGCGCAGAAAGTCCCGCCCTCAGATTGCTGGCATGATCCAGCTACTGCCTCAGTATAAAAGGGAGCAGCCCAGCTCATTATTAGGCTGACTGCTGGAGGGAAGGGCTCTTGGAGGAGGCTTCAGCCAAACAGCCATCACAGCCTTTGCCTACAGGAATACCAGAGACCCTGAGAGCAGATCGGAGGGCTGCAGGCTGATGAGCTTCAGGGAATCACCCGCACTGTGAAGCCCGGGAACCACGATGCTCAATGGACTACAATGCCTGGAAACACAGTAGAAAGTGATCCAGAGAGAGGTGCATGAGTGGTTCCTCACCGGAGTGAGGTCAGCATGTTTCTGTGGCGGTCTCTGCTGACTCAGTGGCAGACCACTCCGCCACTATCAGGGTTCCGGGTCGAGCCCGGTGGAGTCGGGTGGGCCTGGGCTCCCTACCTGGGCCGCCCCCCTTGGTCGTGGCATCTTCCTCCCCGGAGATACTGGCTACTGGGCCACTGGGGTTTCACTGCCCCACGTCTAGGGTTGTCGATATTTATTCTGGCCATTGGGTCACACTGCCCTGTATCAGAAGGCTGTTATATGACACTGGCCATTGGACCTCACTGCCCCTGCCTAGGGACTATGACGGTGACTGCAGCCATGGGCCGCATTACCCCATATGAAAGGACTATTATATGGACCCTGGCTGCTAGGCCACATTATCTTGTGCCTGAGGGAAGTTATATTGACTCTATCTGCTAGACCTGTCTGCCCTGTATGCAAGGTCTGCTGGAATTGAGTCGGTGCCACTAGGATGCCTAGTTGGACAGGACCTGGGGGCTCTTCCCCTGTCTGTCAATTTTAGTGCCTACCTGACAGGCCATCCTACCAGGGTAAGACCCACAAGACACCCTAGTATATGAGAGACTGAAGGCTGCCATCCTGGACCAACAGGTATCAACCCTGACATGTACCAATCACAGCTTCCACCAGAAGATAGCCACTCCCGATTGATAGCCCAATATCTGATAGGACAACACTTGGTGAGGTAGAAGCCAGAAAATTCCCCGGGGACTCAAGTAGCAGAGACTGTTGTCCTGAGCAGTTTATCCAGATCCTCCTGGGTGAGGGAAGAGTAGGTCAGCAGACCGGGCCGAATACTAGCAGAGGCCGTAGAACTAAAGGAGGACAACTTGATGGCTGATGGGCTGGAGACATGGCCGCAGAAGCCCAGGATTCCAAGAAGGAGGGATGCACTGGCTGGGGGGAGCTTTTGCAAAATAGACCAGGGGAATCATGACTTCTCTCCCGTCCACCAGCCTAAGCTCCCAACTCTATGAATGCAGTGTCCGATCAGCCAGATCCGAACCAATAGGAAGGAGACCCTCAGGAGGACAGAGTTCACTGAAGGCAGACCCTACTACTGGGGAACCCGTGATCATTGCTGGGAGTGTGGCCAAAAGGGACACTTTCAGAAAAACTGCCCCTACATTGATTGTATTTATGGGCAGTCTGCATAGCTGGCCCTCCGGCCACAAGAAAGGGTCTGGGACAAATCATAGTACCAGTTTGGTGGAAGGAATGCGCACAACAGCCTTAGTAGACTCGCGTCTAGTCAACAATTATCGAGGGGGACTTGTTCCGACTTGAATTCTCTGGGGCAGTAACATCTTCAGCTACAATACAGCCTTATTCCACGCTCATGGGTAATATTTGAGATCTATTTGCCCAGAAAGAAACCCTTCATGTTGGCATGCCTCCCAAGTTAGCGTACCCCATGGTGTTGGGATGAGAACTGGCAGAATTTTCGGGAAATCTTTGTGAGACCACGGCCGACAACCTCCAGAAGGAGGAGATGCAGGATGAACAAGGAGGAACCCTCGGCACTTCAGGGAACCGAGCCTGGAGAGGACCGTCTCAACCCCCTGAGCTGCCCGCTGAGTTCCCTCAGGTACAGAGCACCCTGTCAAAGGATGCCATGGGGAATTGGAGCATGACAGGGACTTTGTACAAGAACAGAGGAAGATCCTTCTTTAAGTTGAGCCTGGGAGCAGTCAGCAACCCCAGACAGAGGGAGACAATATGCCACACCCCCCACAAGGACAACGGTTTGAGATTCAAGGGGACTCCTCTACCGAGTGGTGCAGGAACCCCAAACACGGGAAGTCATCTGACAGCTCTGGTGCCCTGGAGACTGCACCAGAGGCTTCTACCATTGCTCATGTAGTAGCTTGGGTGGGGCACCTGGATAGAGAGAAGACCCTTCAGAGGATAGCTCGCTGGTTTTTCTGGCCTGGCATACACCAGGAGGTGAGGATTTACTGTGCTTCCTGCCCTGAATGCCAGCGGGCCGGATCAAATGGAGTACCCAGAGGGCCCCCCCCCCATACCTCTCCCTGGTTGGCATACTGTTTGAACAAATTGGCATGGATCTGGTCGAACGACTAGAAAAGAGTCAGACAGGGAACTGGTTCATCCTGGTAATGGTTGATTATGCAACACACTATCCCGAGGCCATTCTCTTATGCACGGCTATGGCACCTAACATTACGACAGAGCCAGTGAAGATTTTTGCTTGGGTTGGAATACCGAAGGAGATCCTAACTGATTAGGGCACCAATGTGTTCTCCAAATTGACAGCAGAAACGTGTCACCTCATGAACATTCAGACCCTCAGGACTTCAGTGGACCACTCATAAACTGATGGGTTAGTCAAATGCTTTAATGGAACCCTCAAGTCAATGCTCCGCAAGTTTATAGAAGACGACCCCTGACATTGGGACTCCTTCCTGCCTGCTCTACTGTTCGCTATATGGAAGATCTCACAAGCCTCAACCGGGTTCTCTCCCTTCAAGCTCCTCCATGGGAGACAACCTCGGGGCATCTTGGAACTCTTGAAAGAGAACTGGGAAGCACACGAAACGCAGGTGCTGGGAACCACCCACTATGTGCTCTAGGAGCATCTGCAGGTCTCAGGCGCCTTCTCTCAAGAGAACTTGTTGGGAGCTCAGTGAACCCAGGAAAAACAATATAACAAAGGGACTAAGGTACGCCAGTTTGAGCCCGGAGACTGAATCAAAGCTATTAGCCAAGTAGCAAGGCCTCTTTGAAGTATCTCACCAGGTAGAATCAGTACATTACGAAATCAGGCTTCCAGGGTGACAGAAAGAAGTATGCCTGTACCACGTGAACTTGTTGAAAGCCTGGAAGGACAGAGAGGCCTTATTCATTGCACTCTCACCTCCTTAAACAGAACTGGGACCATTAGTAGGAGAAACCCTACACCCAGGGCCAGTGATAATGGGCGAGGACCTCAGCCCCACACAATGAGCAGAGCTACAATGTCTCATACAGGAATTCCCGGACCTCTTGTCAACACACCCAGGAAGGACCAATGTCATAAGGCACCATATTGAGACAGCCCCAGGACTGATGGTGAGGGCAACCATCGACCCCTCCCGAGGAATATGTGGGATGCAGTCTGCCAGGAATTGGAAATGATACTTAAGAGTCCTGGAGGGATACTTAAGGAGTCCTGGAGGGATCTCTGAATGAAAGGCAAAGCCCAATCATTCTAGTCCCAAAACCCAGTGGTGCCACCCACTTTTGCACTGATTTCCAAAAAGTCAATGCTATCTCCCGGTTCAACACATATCCAATGCCGTGCATCAAAGAACTCCTGGAGTGACTAGGGGGAGCCAAATATTTGTCAACACTAGATGTAACAAAAGGGTATTGGCAGATAGCCTACACCATACAGCCACGCTGCCCTGAATGCAAGGGCTGTAAGAATTGACTCTGGCCACTAGGCTCTGCTACCTAAACATAAGCAGACCCTGTCTCCCTCAGGGAGGTGATGGGCAGGATATCCCAGGAAAATAACATGAGGGGAAAAGGAGTCCAACAGAGCTGGCTGTATTTTAAAGAATCCTTATTGAGGTTGCAGGAAAAAACCATTCCAATGTGTAGGAAGAATAGTAAATATGGCAGGTGACCAGCTTGGCTTAACAGTGAAACCTGCTGATCTTAAACACAAAAAAGAAGCTTACAGGAGGAAAATTGGACATGACCAGGAAGGAGCATAAAAATATGCTCAGGAGCAGGAGTGAAATCAGGAAGGCCAAACACACTTGCAGTTGCAGCTAGCAAGAGATGTTGAAAAGTAACAAGAAGGGTCCCTCAGGTATGTACAAACAAAAGAAAGCTCAACGGAAAGTGTGGGCCCCTTACTGAATGTAGGAGCAACTATGACGAGGATTGGAAAAAAGCTGATGTACTCAATAGAATTTTGCCTCTGTCTTACAAACAAGTCAGTTCCAGACTGCGCACTGGCAGCACAGTATGAGAGAAGGTGACACCCCTGTGAGAAAGAATGTGTCAGGACATTTGGAAAAACCACGAGCACAATCCATGTGGCTGGATGCGCTGCATCCAAATGCTAAAGGAATTGGCGGTGTGGCGCAGAGCAATGGCATTACTTTGAACCATGAAAGGGGAGGTCGCCAATATATTGGAAAAAGGCTAGTTGAGTGCCATCTTTAAAAAAGGGAGAGGAGGATCCGGGGAACTACAGCCAAGCCTCACCTCAGTCCTGGAAAAATCAGGAGCAGGTCCTCAAGAACAATTCTGGAGCAATTAAGCAGAGAGGAAAGTGATCAGGAACGTCAGCATGGCTTCATCAAGGACAATTCAGGCCTAACTACCTAATTGCTTATGAGGAGATAACGGGTGGGATGAGGGAAGCAATGATGTGTATCTTCCTTTAGCCAAAGCCTTGATACAGTCTCCCACGTAAATCTGCCAGCAAGTAAAAAGCAGGCTGGATGCTGGACTATAAGGTGAGAAAGCTGGCTAGACATTGGGCTCAACAGGTTAGTGAACACGACTCCATGTCTAGTGGCAGCGGGTTTCAGGTGGAGTGCCCCAAAGTTCAGTCCTGGGCTGGTTTTGTTCAATATCATATAATGCGAGATGCGTGGAGCACTCTCTGCAATCTGAAGATGACACTAAACTTGGAGAAGTAGTAGATACGCTGGGGCAGGATAGGATACAGAGGGACCTAGACAAATTAGAGGACTAGGCCAAAAGAAACGGATGAATCAACAAGGACAAGTCAGAGTCCTGCACTTAGATGATAATCCCATCCACGTTACAGACTAAGACCGCATGGCAGGAAGCATTCTGCAGAAAGATCTAGGGGTTACAGTGGACGAGAGCTGGATATAATCAACAGTATGCCCTTGTTGCCAGAAGGCAATGGCACTTGGGCTGTAAAAGTAGGGGCATTGCCATAATCGAGGGATGTGATCATCCCCTCTCTTCGACACCGAGCCTCTCTGAGTATGTGTTCAGTTTGGGGCCCCGCACACAAGAGAGTGTGGAAAAATTGGAAGGATCCAGCGGAGGCAACAAATATGATAGGAGGCGGAACACATGACATGAGGAAGCGAGAAACTGGGATTGTTTAGTCTGCAGAAGAGAGAAGGCGGGATTGAATACTGCTTTCAGCTACCTGAAAGAAGGTTCCAAGAGGATGGATCTAGACTGTTTCAGTGTACTGAGAGTAATGGTCAATTGCGTGGGAAGTTTAGTGATATAGAAAACATCGAGGATGGGAACACTGAATGGTACACTAGGAAGTTGTGGAACTCCACCTTAGAGGTTTTAAGGTCAGGCTTGACAAAGCCCTGGTTGGTGATTTAGTCGGGGATTGGACCTGCTTGGGCAGGGGTTAAGCTAAATACCTCCTGAGGTCCCTCCAACCCTGATATTCTATGATTCTAAAGATTTCTGGAAGTACTCTGGACACTTTTGGCCTAGAGGCTGTCAGGGAGCCTGTTATGCAGTGGTATGTCAACACTGCTCTGCCCTGAAAGGATGGAGTGTCATACCCTCTGACACCTACCTGAAAGTGCTACTCTCCTATTTTTTCTATGGCTACACACAGTTCACCCTTTCTCTTATCTGCTGGAGGAATGGATGAGTCTTATCATCCCATCCTTAATCTCTCCCTAGAATTCAATTTGCACCATTTCATTAAAAAACAACAACCTGTAACTTCAACTGACTCATTATAGTTAGCGAGAGCAGATGTTCAAAAATATTGCAAAAAATATATCTGTAAAGAACCATTATGTATAAAGAGAGAAAGGAATTCAAAAAAATAGATGCAGGTATATGCTATTTTAATATAAGAATCACAATCCACAATTTTCCAATTATTAGAGCTCGTGAAAGAATTTGGTGTATAAATATATAGAACCAACTGCGAAAAATCTGAGGCAATGCAATATCTAAATAAGCTAGAGTACCAACTTGAGGATCAAAATTAAGTGAGCACCAAATAAGATCAAGTACTTCAGATCAAACTAGCCAATAGACTGAAAGAAATAAAATAACAAAAAAAAAACAAGTATTGAGTCAAAAAGAAACATAGAGAGCTATACTATGGGAAAACTAAACTTGGCTAAAATGAATGTACTTGGATAACTAAGCTCATACTACCAACTCCACAGATTATTCATAAAAGTGAACTAGCAGCACTCTGTGAAACAATCATGCCTGAGAATTAGGTCTTGCTCCTAATACTACTAAATAAAAAAAGGTATGTTTCATAGGTAACTTACTGCTAGAACGCAGTCTTCAGAGGATATATGTGTATAGGCTAAATGTTGGTAAACGTTGATTTAACTGTACATACACAAACCAACAAAAAATATTTTCATCAATGATAACAGAAATTTACAGATGGCAAAGTAAGAAAAATGATGCTCAAGAACTTAAAGGAGTTTGACTTATGGATATTTACTTTGTATATTTTGATATGTGGTGTTGACAATAAAGCTATAACTTTATAAAGCTTTTAATTTTTTGCATCTCAGTATCTACTGTCATTAAATAATTATTGTCTGACCCCTTTTTGTGTGACCCCTATAATTTCCTGCAACTATGAACACATAAAAATAAAAAATAAACTCATAGTTTTATGCAACTGTGAAAATGTAAACTGATGAAAATTGAAAGAAGGCTTAAAATAAACATAAATATTATCTATTCAATTTATAACAAATATAAAATTCAAATTCTTCCAAGCCTATATATGTGCATCATGTGTATATACACACAGATTTACATAATATGTATACATCCTCTGAAGTCTGCAGTAACCTGAGAATCATTCACTTACATATCTTTAAGGCTGCTGAAATGAGCATCTGCGCTGTACTTGCTGCAGCAGCAGGGATTGAAAACTAGATTTCAGTGCATTGGCTGTGTTCCAAGCATTGCAGCACACACAACTTCATCTATGTGGCCATATCGGTGGTAGTAATTGGGTTACTATCCTCTGTAAGTAGAGAACAAGAGAATCACTCTTGAGCCATTCTGGCATTCCAACCAGCAGAGGGAAGTGGTACACATACCTATTGTGAGAGGACAAAAAGACATATTTTATCAGTATTTATGTTGTAGGTAAGAAGCTATGTGGGATAAGGACCAAAAAAATAAGATTTGCGTAATGCCCTGACCAAAGGAAACGGTGAATTGAAATGATTAAACTTTAGAATGTAACATAGCTTCTCGGTTAATGCCAAAGGGACTGACTGCTAATCCATTTACTTTGACTGGCTCACAATGGCTCTCAGCCACATTTCAAGGGTTTGCATACTATACAGATACCAAAAAATAATGCAAATCAGACCTTCTCAGCCAGTCAAGATGAGAAAATGCATAACGGAGAAGTAAACATACAGTTATGGATCTCTAACTGTACTGCATCACCATACTTCAGTTGGCTGAAACAATCCAATTTTAGTATAATCCTGAAATGATTAAATTTGTTTAGTCTGAGGGACATTGAGAGAGAACAGATGAAGGATATGGAATATTTAGCAGGAAACAAACATTGGTTGATACTACGGCTATCGATTAATTGCATTTAACTTGCGATTAACTCAAAAAAATTAATCTTGATTAAAAAAAATCACACCATTAAACAATAGAATACCAATTGAAATTTATTAAATATTTTGGGACGTTTTTCTACATTTTCAAATATATCAATTTCAATTACAACACAGAATACAAAATGTACAGTGCTCACCTTATATTTATTTTTATTACAAATATTTGCACTGTAAAAAACAAAAGAAATAGTATTTTTCAATTCACCTCAGACAAGTATTTTAGTGCAATCTCTTTATTGTGAAAGTGCAACTTACAAATGTAGGGTTTTTTTTTAAATAACTGCACTCAAAAAGAAAACAATGTAAAACTTTAGAGGCTACAAGTCCACTCAGTCTTATTTCTTGTTCAGCTAATCTCTAAGAGAAACAAGTTTGTTTACATTTGTGGAAGATAATGCTTAATTACAATGTCACCTGAAAGTGAGAACAGGTGTTCACATGACACTGTTGTAGCCGGCATCACAAGATATTTACATGCCAGATGCACTGAAGATTCATACGCCTCTTCATGCTTTGGCCATCATTCAGGAGGACATGCTTCCATGCTGATGATGCTCATTTAAAAAAATGCATTAATTAAATTAGTGACTGAACTCCTTGGGGGAGAATTGTATGTCTCCTGCTCTGTTTCACTACATTCTGCCATGTATTTCATGTTATATCTTGGATGATGACCCAGCACGTGTTTGTTTTAACAACACTTTCACTGCAAATTTGATGAAATGCAAAGAAAATATCAATGTGAAATTTCTAAAGATAGTGACAGCACTCAAAGATTTAAGAATCTGAAGTGCCTTCCAAAATCTGACAGGGTTGAGGTGTGGAGCATGCTTTCAGGAGTCTTAAAAGAGGAACACTCTGATGCAGAAACTACAGAACCTAAACCACCAAAACAGAAAATCAACCTTTTGATTTTCTCAGGTTATGAAAATGAACAGGTCTTGGTATGCACTACTTTGGATCGTTATCAAGCAGAACCTGTCATCAACATAGATGCATGTCCTTTGAAATGGTGGGTGAAGCATCAAGGGACATATGATTCTTTAGTGTATCTGGCATGTAAATATCTTGTGACGCCGACTACAATAGTGCCATGCAAACACCTGTTCTCGCTTGCAGGTGACATTGGAAACAAGAAGGAAGCATCATCTTCTGCAAATGTAAACAAACTTGTTTGTCTGAGCAATTGGCTGAACAAGAAGAACAGATTACACTTAAGGCTGTAAAGTTTTACATTGTTTTATTTTTGAATGCAGGGGTTTTTTTTGTATATAATTCTACACTTTTAAGTTCAACTTTCATGATAAAGTGATTTCACTACAGTACTTGTATTAGCTGAATTGAAAAATACTATTTATTTTGTTTTTTACAGTTGAAATATTTGTAATAAAAATAAATATAAAGTGAGCACTGTACACTTTGTATCCTGTTTTATAACTGAAATCAATATATTGGAAAATGTAGAAATCATCCAAAAATATTTAAATAAATGGTATTTTATCGTTGTTTAACAGTGCGATTAATCATGCGATTAATCACGATTTTTTTTTTAATCGCTTTGACAGCATAGTGATACTAGATGGCTCCTCCATGGAGCCATTCCAGACAGTGTTGTAAATGTAGTAATTAAGTGAAATATTTTCTGTACAAACGTCACTCAGTGATCTGGATGCTGCTAGTCTTGTAAATGACAAGATAGATGAAATCTGAATGCTATTGAGATCCACTGTTGTGATTAACTGCCAGTTAAGCAAAGATGCCAAGAACAAGAAGATGCTAAAAATGCTGCATTGGCATTGCTGCTGCTAGTTCTTCTTGTGATTTAAAATTCAGTCATTAAAATGTTGCCAATGGCTGAAATTTGAGATTACAAAATATCAATTGGGAACTTTTTAAAAAAATAGAAATTTGAGGTTGAAAATGATTTTGGTCTTTTGAAATGATAGGATTATTGGAATAGACATATTAATGGTTGTTCAGTCTCCTTTTTTTGTCTTAGTGATAGTACAAAAAGCGAGCTTTTGTTTTGCAAACAATTAATCTAACACTGAAGACAAAATGACTATAGGTATTTGAGATAACAACAGTGCTTGTATTATTCTTGTACCAACGTGTTTTGCCTTGGCACAACATTGAGGTACATTTTCAAACCCTGCTTTATGACAATTTGGTGTAGGGATACTAAGAAGGTTTATATTAGACATGGTTTATATGAATAACATGACTTTATTGTTAGATAAATTTTTATATGTTTAATTAATCTTTATCACTAAAGGTTATATTAGCATAATAAATGTAATTAAGATAAAAATGTATGTGAATGAGTGCTAGTTTTTGAAATATGAAATAAATGGTTAGGGAGTTAACCAGCCTGAAAAAATTTAGTGTCGGCGAAGAAAGTGTCGGTGCGATAATCAACCCAGGTGATCCTGGAGGGCGACTGGGATCCCGACCCAGACCATACAACTCCCTGACGTGGCGCGCCCCTGGTGAT
>NC_133771.1:189900277-189978548 GCF_003597395.2 Chelonoidis abingdonii | reverse complement strand
TAATCATAGGAATAAGTAGCCAAACAACACTGTTTGCTGTTATCTTTTATTTTATTATGGTATTTACAATAAATGTGACAAATGTCTTGTCCCCTTTAATAAGTTCCTGCTAGTTTTTATTGGTATAACATTGGTACATGACAATTCCCATTGGCTTTAATGGGAAATACCTGTCTTAAAACACAGTTCAGAGCTTTGAAAATCAACCTCCTCAGTTTCCTAGCTCTGTGTGTTGGTGGGGGGTGGGGGGAAATGGGGCATCATCCACTGTCAGAGCTCTGTTATTCCTCTAACAGCTTAAAACTTCATTGCCTGAGTCAGACCAATCTGAGATAGTATGGGTGGGATTTTCTTTAGGACCCTTCCATGCTGCTCCTTCCTTATCTTATAGTTGTAATAGGCAATTTTAACATTCAGAATTAGGAGCATGACCAATGTGGTTGTAGTGTGTAATACATATTACCAGGCTGGCCCAAAGGACATAAAAGAAAAAACATTCTACTCCCAGTGCCAGTGACCTGTGTACTCTTGTCCATACACCAGGTGTGAGGTATAACTGCTGACCATGGGGGTGATATGCTAGCAGCTATAGTATTCATTACACACTAGTATATTTGAATTCCTGACATTTTCCCAGCAACTGGAGAAGTTTCGCCTTCTGAGGCCAAAATGTTATGAAGTGGTTGTTATCAAATGTTTGGCTGCCTGTATGTTCTTTCTGTGTGCCGTCCCAGCTTTGTGCAGACAGCTGACACAGCATACCGGGTCTCTGATACAGGGCCTTATGTCTCAGGCTCTCCTTTTACTATAGTGTCTATGTGTATCATAACCCTGTAATGTCTCTTAATGACACCTAGCAGAGATTCTCACTCAACCTCTAGCTCAAGTGTGAAGCTTGTGCTTTTGGAGCTGAAATTCTGCATATAGGCAGTATAGTTAATTACTATGCTATCTATTATATATGCATGTATCATTAGGATTGCTACATATGTAGCCAGTGAATAATGTACAAGCTAAAAAAAAATTACAGTACTGTGTATACATAAAAAATGCCCAGGGCTGAGC
The DNA here is from genome assembly GCF_003597395.2 of Chelonoidis abingdonii. Taxonomy (NCBI): domain Eukaryota; kingdom Metazoa; phylum Chordata; order Testudines; family Testudinidae; genus Chelonoidis; species Chelonoidis abingdonii. The sequence goes on along the minus strand of NC_133771.1, from coordinate 189,977,483 downwards.
TATTCAAAGGCACTTAAAGATATGTCTAAACTGCAATTAAAAATCTGTGGATGGCCTGTGCCAGCTGACTCAGGCTCATGGGGCTTGGGCTACGGTGCTGTAGGACCCTGTGATGGGGGATGGGTCCCAGAGCTTGGGCTGCAGCCTGAGGTCTACACCACAGTTAACAGACCCTTAGCCTGTGCCCCGTGAGCTGGAGTCAGTTGGCACAGGCCGGCTGTGGATGTCTAACTGCAATGTTCAGGGCCGGCTTTAGCAAGTGTGGGGCCCGATTCAAACAGTTTTGACGGGACTCCGGCAGGTCTGAGTAAAAAAAAAAAAAAAAAACAGGTAAAAAAAACACGTGGGTCTTGTACTCACCGGTCAGCGCTCCTAGTTTTTGGCGGCGGGTCCTTCACTCGCCCCGGGTCTTTGGCGGCACTGAAGGACCTGCTGCTGAAGTGCTGCTGAAGACCCGGAGTGAGTAAAGTACCCACCGCCAAAGTGCCGCTAAAGACTCGGAGCGCTGCCAGGTGAGTAAAAATTAAAAAGGAGCCTCTAGCCAGGGAAGGGATTCTTGGCCACTTGCCCCCCTCTCCCCAGTGGCCCTGCCACTGGGAGCGGAGCCCTCTTAGGCTCAGGGTCTGATTCGGGGGAATTGGTGGAATTGGCCTAAAGCCGGCCCTGGCAATGTTGACATATCCTAAGTGACACATGAGCACAAGTCCCATGGAATTTTGAAAGCACTTCTGAATACTTATTTACTTTTTTTTCTGACCAGTGCTACAAAAAATCCATGAAGAAAGCTGATGGGTCAATATGTTTGTACAAAACATGTTGAAAGCAGATACAGCTTTAAAAAATGCAAGTACTGAACATTGTTTTTTTAAAGCCATGCTATCTGTGTGATTTCAAAATACAGAATTCCAGATGCAAATATTTTATATGATAGTAAAAACATAAAACGTGAAAAAGATACAGCTGAATAGTACATATATATATAAATCCACTGACAACTTACTTATGCTTATTTAGCTACAAGACAAAAAGCTACTCTGATATGGAGTGCATTACTTAAAAACATTACTGGAATGTAATGTCATCTTCAAAGAAATCCCAATATGTTGTGGTATGGAAATGTATTTATGGTACCTAAACAACCTTAACTCTGCTTTGTAGTGACTATGACTAAGGCTTTTTTTAATGTTTGCAGTCTTTGATTAGATAAAAACTCATTTTTAAAGATATATTTTTTTCATAATTTCCCCCTCATGGTGTAACTTCAGGGCTGAGTTAAGGTTGCTTGAGTACCTTAATTGTGCATCTCCATACCTTGACATATTTGAATTTCTTTTAGGTGTAATCTTCAATCTGAAATACTTGGGTTTGTAATATTTGATTTTTCGATAATTCCCACATCCCTATAATGCTTTTACCCTTAAGTTATTCATAAGTGCTCTCAACCTTAACTCCATGATCAGACAGATTTTTGTCTGGAAATTTCAGAGCACACAAGTTGGGTTTCTAGATGCTTTGCATCAACAGATCAGCACAAAGAAGCCAAAATGGCCCACGATTTGCAATCAATTTATTGGTTGGTTTAGAGGGTTTTGTCACAGCAGCTGGAGCTGAGGAAGGGTAGGTGTGCTCAGTCCCTGAGACCTAATGTCTCTGCACTTTCAGGGTTCCCACTGTCCTTATGCCTCAATTTCCTTAGTGGTCGTGGCTTGGTATTTGGTTGAGTCAAGGTAGCAGTACAATAGGGAGCCTTTCAAGCACTGATTCCCAAGATAGAATTTTGCCGCTGAACCTTTCAAAGAGCAGTGACAAGCAATCAATCTATCAATGAGAACACTCAATGTGTCCAGTCTCCTTTGTCCTACTGACTCATCACAACCAGAATTGTTGCATAAAATAAGCTATAGAGGGAGGTGATTGGGAGTTCAATTCTAAAAAGTGATGTGCACCTTCAACTCCCACTGAAGTCAACAGAAGTTGAGGGTGTTCAGTATTTTGCAGGATCAAGGCTTGGAAGAGTTACTGCTGTTGTCATAAAGACCCTGCTTAAGAGCTACCTTAACTGATTACCTACAAAACAGATAAAACAATCATTAATTACTTAGCTTAATGACAGTCTAATTTCTTCAGGTATAGCCCATACACAAGATTTCAATTAATTTAAGCTATATGGAAAGCTGTCTAATTCCGTTATTAAGATTATTCAAGGACAAAGAAAAGACTGGACATGGACCCAACATTTCTTAAAGGACTCAGTTTTCAATTATTTTTAACGTAAAGTAATTAACGGATTTATTGTAAATTCCCCAAATATCATTCTTTATTCAGATAGTAAGTTATGTAAGTTTGTGGTATACGTGCTGTATTTTACATATATAACAAGGAGATTGAATTTCTTCTTTAAATGAAAAACAGAACTGAAGCTTAACTACACAGAGATGACCTCCATAATAGCAGCAGAGAATCCTGTGGCACCTTATAGACTAACAGACGTTTTGGAGCATGAGCTTTCGTGGGTGAATACCCACTTCGTCAGACGCAGACCTGCAGATGCAGATGCAGACCTGCGTCTGACGAAGTGGGTATTCACCCACGAAAGCTCACGCTCCAAAATGTCTGTTAGTCTATAAGGTGCCACAGGATTCTCTGCTGCTTTTACAGATCCAGACTAACACGGCTACCCCTCTGATACTTGACCTCCATAATAATAGATCTTCATAGAAAAGCATCAGAACCGTTTACTAATCTAGAATCTAGAGCTGGGATTTTCAAAGGGGCCTCATAGGAGCTACCCACCTGGCTCCATTAGTCCCCTTTGAAAATCTCAGCCTCTATCTATATACAGTACGCTCCTGTTTATCTGAATGGACTGGGGGGACATCCAAAACTTTAATCACAACTAACATATGGCTTTGTGGGGGACACTTTTGGATTCAGATAACTAGGATTTTCCAGTACAGGGAATATGGATAACTGGAGATATACTATATCTAGCGACATATGTGTGTGTGTGTATATATATACACATGATATTACAGCATGGAATGAAGAGTTATTGGGATGAGATTGGGACAGTCCACTCATGAGTGGTAAAGCCAGAAGAGTTTTGTGGACCCATCCCAGACAAGTGCCAGCAAAACCTTTACCCCACACTCCAGCAGCATGTATTCTGTATAAATGTACACTACAGAAAATCTGCTTTGGAGTTTTTCCTATATTTTATTGAGACTATTGTTTTATCGCTCCATCTGTAATGTGAGATGCCTTTGTTTACATGAAGTCCATTGTACATGGCTCACATGAAGCCATACAAATCTCTAAAATGGCCCTAAAATAGATTTTGTATACACAGAAATGTCACATCAACGCAGAACTTTAAAAAGTCCAACAGCTCCTGACCCTGCAACTGCAACTGCTCAGTTTATTGGGCATCTCTCCTTCACAAAGATCAAAAATGTTTCCAGTTCTGTTCCTTCCAGGCGAGGTGATACTGGACTTTAAAGTCATGGTATTTTCAGGTATAGAAAAGCTGCCACTGGCCAAAGGAATCTCACCCATGCCCAGTCTTGGGCGGGTAACATTTTAGACAGGGGATATGGGGATGTGGAAAGGAAGAAACATTTCTCTGCCACATTGCTTTCTGAAAAATATCGTGTCTGTGTGATGTTGTTGAGGGAGTCAGAACACTTAGATAAATCCCAGGGGAGTTCGATTAGTGGGCAGAAGATAGGGGAGGTGATCAAAGATGCACGATAAATTAGTTCCTCACAAAGTGCTGTGATTTATCACATGGTTTCACAATTTATCAAATGACTATCATCTCCACAGGCAGAATATTTACAGAGATACCATAGCACAAAAAAGATTCAACCCCAAAAGCTGAAATTCCAAGGTTCTGTCACCATCAAAGCTTGTGTTGGGGTGGAGTTGATGATGGGGATACCTGACTCTACAGGGTTCATTAGACACTGCTGTGTAGCTGTTGGAACTGAACTTCTGTGAGTTACCAAACCACAAGAAGAAACTTTACCTAGTGGGGCCATTGTGTCATTGATTGGGGTATGTCATACGTACAGAAACTGACAGAGAGAGGACAGGGAGCACCTACATGAAAATGTTTATAAGAAAAAAATGCAAACCATCCAACAGATAATTTTCAATTATTAATTCAAATAGATAAGTGAATAATGCTCCCTCTTTTGCTAACTACATTGATTCCTTATAAATGTGTCACTACAAAATATGTTAACATTTACCAGCCCATGTAAAAATGATCTACTCAGTTTTAAAATCAAACTGTTTTCATAAAACATCCCCATCTTTTAAAATATGCTTGATTTTAATTAAATTGTAAGGTACAGATTAAAGCATGTCACTATATTACTTTGATGAATACCCTTTATATGTATTGCTTCAATACACATAAAGAATTGTATCCTTTACCTGATGTATGCCTCAAGAGCCACTGACCAAATTTCCGCTCACCAATTTAAAATGAAACCAATTTAATTCTGCTTGACCAAAAATCTATGTCTATTGTTCCAAAACATGCAATCACCTTAAGGTATATTGCAATTGCAGTGTAATGAATCAGCATTATTGGTGAAAGCCCACTTTGTTTGAGGAAAACAAAACCGGAATGGATGGAAAAATAAAAACAACCATTCTTTGCATGCCAGAAGCAGTTTACAGCAGATGACAGCAGGGCTGCTATGGTTGGGGCTTAAAAACTGGCTGCTGCAATCACGGATGTAGAAGAGGGTCAGAAGTGAGCATGTTAGTTTTGACTTTTGTTTACTTAGCTTGGGATTTTCCAGTTAATGTATAGGTTCACACAACCACACAGAAGACAATCATGGAAGTATTAAGGGTGATCTTGTGATCCTTACTCAGGCAAAACTCATACTTAAAGTCCCATTGAAACCTTTCCTGTATTGCCATATTTTGCGATTTTATTGAGGATTTTGCAATATACAATATTTTGCTTAATGCCTCAGCTGCTTGAGTTATATCATGTGATACAATCATTGGAGTAATGTTTTCATTCTCATTTATTTTTAAAGGAGGCTTCTTGCCCTCATGATTGGAAAGAAAAGATGGAAAATGTGACTGTTAAAGACTCAGAAAGCAGGAAGCAAATAAGAAAAAAACCTACAATGTGTTATTTTTTTTTTAAAAAAAGGCATGATATTTTAGGGCAATCTCATGATTTTTTAGGGTCTGACTCATGATTTTTGAAAACTCAAGAGTAGTTAGTACTGATCTTCATTAACTCAGCAGGAGTTCTGCTTCAGGATCAGGTTTTAAATCTCTTCATGCTCAGAGAGAAATGTGAAATGTAAAATTCTGGTATAACATTACTATAATTGCTGTTAGTGATTGACTTATTATACCTATCAACTACACACAAAGTCTGTGCTAAAATATTCTACTGTTGTAGTTACTGCATCTTCCCACTCATACCTGTGACCCCTTGTTTGCTTCACCCACCTGTTACATCTTTTCCTTTATACTGTAAGCTCTTTGAGGCAAGATCTATCATTTACTATGTATTTGAGCAGTACAATGGCTATGGCCTATAGATGTTGTTATAATATGGGGAGTGGGGTGAATTTTCAATGGAGAGGAATTAGGCGCCCAACTCCCAATGATTTTCAATAGGATTTGAGCATCTTACTTCCCTTTGAAAATCCAAATTTATAAATTAATATTTGAGATATCTGTCATCGTTAAAACATCCAATGCTACCACATGATATAGCCTTTAAACATGCAAAACTCCCATTTAGAGTAGACTCTGAAACAAAATGTATTTTTAAGACACTTAGACCTGATTATTCCTGGAATCATGCACATCACAACATGAAATACACATTTCATGTAAGTATTGTCTCAGTCTTGTTATAGCATATATTGCAGCAATTAGAGGTGGGCTAGAAAGTGCATGCTGTCCCAATTTGAACAGTCTACTAGAGTTATTGAATTAAAAACATTTATATAAATATTTAAAATATCCTTTTTAAAATGAATATTGTAATCTTTAATTGAATTAATATCGCTGCAAATGAAGCAAATAATCCTTAACTGACTTGATCATTTACTTCTATCAGCTCATTTTTGTCTTCAAACATGCACCAGCTTGTAATAAATAATGTAATCTTTCATTAGCAATTACTGTCTAGTTGCCTATTTTCTTAATCTAATTAATTTAATGATCAAAAGGTAACTTTCCTTCCTGTGCATTATAAAATGCTCATTTAAAAATCAAATATTTATGTTTGAATTTTTTACAGAGACAATGACTATGTTTATATAGAGAAGAGAAACAAAGCATAAGAGAGGATAATAAACAAAGGAAACAGCCATTAAAGGCATGTTTTCTGCAAGCGGTGAGATGTCTTCAGCTTTCACTGACAACAATGGGAGATGAAAGCATACAGGACCATGCCCTCCAAAGATGATATTAATAAAAAAATCATTTCCTGTATTGTTATTAACAATCTTAGATTATTGAAACAAACAAACAAAAATAAATTATAATTTATGCTTTATTATGTATAGCGACTTTTTACATTTCTCTGAGCCTTGGCAATGAGAACATTTCTGTTGTGTTTCTTGTCAGTTTTTTGTGAATTTTGCTTTCAGATTCATATGCATTGCTATTACAAATAAATAAAGTTGAAGTACATTAGGGCTGTTGATTAATCGCAGTTAACTCAAAAAAATTAATCACAATTAAAAAATTAATCGTGATTAATCACAGTTTTAATTGTACTGTTAAATAATAGAATATCAATTGAAATATATTTAATATTTTGGATTTTTTCTACGTTTTCATATATATTGTATTCTGTGTTGTAACTGAAATCAAAGTGTATATTATTTTTGCTTACAAATATTTGCACTGTAAAAATGATAAACAAAAGAAATAGTATTTTTCAATTCACCTCATAGAAGTTGTGATAAGTAAAGTGGGGGGATAGCTCCCTTTGATGGACACCCAGCCAGCCAGTTAGATGTAAAATCCCTCTTGATAGCTGTTCTTTACTTGATTTACCTGTAAAGAGGTAAAAGTCCCCCAGGTAAAGAAAAAAAAAGTGGGCACCTGACCAAAAGAGCCAATGGGAAGAGTAAAACTTTTTAAAGGAAAGGAAATTTCCCATTGTCTGTTGTTCTCTGGGCTGGAGGGTCAGGGCACCAATGCTGTGAGCAGCTAAAGACAGGTATGACCATAAATCATCAGATCATGCCTAGAGCTACTTATCTGAACTCCAAATGTGTAAGTAGATCAGAATGTTTGCTAGACGTGATCAGGTTTATTTTCTTTATTTTGGCTTGTAGGTCTCCTCTGTGCTAACGCCAGATGCTTTTGTTTGCTTGTAACCTTTAAGCTGGACTCCCAAGAAAGCTGTTTTGAGTGCTTAAATTTTGTAATTGATTCTTTTAAGATCTAGAAAAAAGCCTAAGTTCCAGATGTATTTTTTCCCTTTTCGTTTTTAATAAAATTTACCTTTTTTAAGAACAGGATTGGATTTTTAGTGTCCTGAGAGGTTTGTACATGTTGTTTGATTAGCGGATAGCCACAACTAATTTCCTTTGTTTTCTTTCTCAGCTTTTCCTGGGCAGGGGCGGGATGTGTGTGAAAGGGCTTGAGGGTATCCCACAGGAAGGAATTCCCAAGTTCTCCTTCCTGGGATCAAAGGGGTGTTCTTGCATTTGGTGGTGGCAGCATTTACCAAGCCAAGGTCAGAAAAAAACTGTAACCCTGGGAGTGTAATACAAGCCTGGAGTGGCAAGTATTAATTTTTAAAATCCTTGAGGGCCCCCACTTCTGCACTCGGAGTGACAGAGTGGGGATTCAGCCTTGACAAAAGTACTGTAGTGCAATCTCTTTGTTGTGAAAGTGCAACTTAGAAATGTAGAATTGTTTTTTGTTACATGACTACACTCAAAAACAAAACAATGTAAAACTTCAGAGCCTACAAGTCCCCTCAGTCCTACTTCTTGTTCAGCCAATTGCTAAGACAAGCAAGTTTGTTTACCTTTACAGGAAATAATGCTGCCCTCTTCTTATTTACAGTGTCACCAGAAAGTGAGAACAGGCATTTGCATGGCACTTTTGTAGCCGGGATTGCAAGGTATTTACGTGCCAGATATGCTAAAGATTCATATGCCTCTTCATGCTTCGGCCATCATTCCAGAGGACATGCTTCCATGCTGATGTAGCTCATTAAAAAAATAAGGGTTAATTAAATTTCTGATGGAACTCCTTGGTGAAGAATTGTATGTCCCCTGCTCTGTTTTACCCACATTCTGCCATATAGTTCATGTTATAGTAGTCTCAGATGATGACCCAGCCCATGTTGTTTATTTTAAGAATATTTTCACTGCAGATTTGAGAAAACTCAAAGAAGGTACCAATGTGAGATTTCCAAAGATGGTCTACAGCACTCGACCCAGGTTTAAGGATCTGAAGTGCTTTCCAAAATCTGAGAACGATGAGGGGTGGAGCTTGCTTTCAGAAGTCTTAAAAGAACAACACTCCGATGCAGAAGCTACAAAACTTGAACCACCAAAAAAGAAAATCAACCTTCTGCTGGTGGCATCTGATTCAGATAATGAAAATGAACATGTGTCGGTCCACATTGCTTTGGATTGTTATCGAGCAGAACCCGTCATTAGCATGGACGCATGTCCCTGGAATGGTGGCTGAAGACAGAAGGGACATGTGAATCTTTAGCGCATTAGGCACAAAAATATCTTGTGATGCCGGCTACAACAGTGCCATGAGAACACCTATTCTTACTTTCAGGTGACATTGTAAACAAGAAGAGGGCAGCATTATGTCCTGAAAATATAAACAAACTTGTTTGTCTGAGTGATTGGCTGAACAAGAAGTAAGACTTGCAGGCTCTAAAATTTTACCTTGTTTTATTTTTGAATGCAGGGGTTTTTGTACATAATTCTACATTTGTAAGTTCAACTTTCGTGATAAAGAGATTGCACTATGCTCCTTGTATTAGGTGAATTGATAAATACTACTTCTTTTAGTTTTTTTTAGCGTGCAAATACTTGTAATACAAAATAAATATAAAGTGAGCACTGTACACTGTACACAGCCGTAATGTATACATAAAGATACACACAGATAAGTTGCATCAAAACTTATTTTTAACCTAAATTTTGGGCCTGATTTAACAAGATAACAATACTTATTATTATCATTATTTTTACTTTTATAGTGCCATATGTCTCTAAGTGCCTTATGTGTTTGAAGAATTATTATCCCAGTTTTACAGATGAAGAAATGGAGGCGCAGAAGGTTAAGAGACTTGTCCAAGGTCACACAGTAAATGGCAGTTTAAAACAGAACACAGGCAGCTTTTCTTCAAATTCCCTACTCTAACCATTAGATCCTTCTGTTTCCTTGGTTATATAACCAACCACATAGCATTCCAAGTTCTTGTTCCCACAACAACTTGTGACTTTCCCTTACACTTTGTCCCACATTTGGACCTCAGCAGACTAAGAGTTATGGTTTAGAGGCACATTGTGAAAATCAGTTAATGATCATCTGAATCAAATGAACAGTATGACAACCTTTTGGCAATGTAAATCTTTTTTTAGGCAGTTACAAACAGATTGGGTGACCAGATGTCCTGATTTTATAGGGACAGTCACGATATTCAGGGCTTTTCCTGATATAGACGCCTACTACCCCCCACATTCTGTCCCGATTTTTTACACTTGCTATCTGGTCACCCTACAAACAGAATATGACAAATGTAAAAGTGTTTTATCAGCTAAAGAAATGTTCCATTAAATTATATTTTTCTAAAGCACGGAGTTTGAATATTGTGACACAAGGTATGTGCAAGACAGATGATTAAAGTGCTTAATGAACTCACTCCACCCCCCTTTTTTTCAGATAATCAAAATTTTCCACACAACAGAAAGAGAGCCTGCCAAAACCTGAAAGCTACTAAATGTATCACTAAATTGACAAAGTGCAAATAACCTCAGCAAACAGTAAATAACATTCTCTGACTTAGAGCTTCAGTCTTGGAGGTGCAAAGAGCTCTCAACTCTCAACAGAAGCTAATACCTGTCAAGATGCATCATGCCCTTTAAGAAAGTGTATCATACTGTTATCTTTGAAAGAAAACTCTAGAGTCTTAATGCCCTCTTTCCCATCATCTCCTACTCTCATCTTCATACTTTCTTTCATGTTGTTCCTTCAGCTTGGAACTCCCTACTATATTACAGGGACCAACTAGCCACACTATTTCATTTCAATTACCTCTTTAAAACCCACACTTCTTTGCTGAAGTCCATCAGTATTATCTACCAAAGGGAAAAGCGCTGTTTAAAAATAACAATTGTATCTCTAGAACAGATGCAATTTTGGAAAGTTCAGACACACAAAGAAAGGAAAATATTTGGAAAGTATATATAGGTTGACTAACCTGACCAATAGGTTCTTTTGTAGGGGTCTTTCCTCTTCTGACAGTGCTCGTGGCCAAAGTGGTGGTAGTTTCCATAACTGACGTGGACATCTCAGACTGCATTGCTGTGGCGGTTGACTCAGTAGTCATAGAAGAAGGCACTTCACCAACAAGTCTCACATTTCCTTCTATCACGATGTTAGCATCATTTTCAGCTGCCATATTCAGAACTTTCAAGCCATTGTAGTAAAGACCAGATAGCTGGCCTTGGAATGGATGACCCTGTTCTTTGCCTCCAATTTTTATGGTTGCTTGGCTATTGAAGATTGTAAGCTGACGCCCTGTAAAGATAATATTACATACATGCAAAAATGTTGATTGTGAACTCTATACTCTAAGAGGATGATTAACAAATTTGCATGGAGTGAATAATGAGAGCAATAAACTATAAGAGAGTAATTAGACTCATAATTCATTGCTTTTTAATGAAGTGTCCATGAAATGCATAACTATTGAGAAATATTTGTAATTTCTTAATTTATGTTTTGTTTTTTGCTAAAAGGCCAATCAAGTATATTTATAAATTTGTTTAGTGCTGCAAATAAGAATGAGATTGTCCTCTCTTTTAACTACATTTTGCCTTTTTATATGTGTGTCAAGAATGCAAAGTTTCTAATTCCTTAAAACTACTTTCCACCATCCACCAAGACTGTCAACATTTCAAGGATTTTCCACACCAATATAACACTTGCACTATAGCTTTTTACGTAACTGTGTGTGTATATATATATATATCTATTACAAAGACATGTATATATATACACACACACACACACACACACACATGGGTTCATGTGTGTGTGTGTGTGTGTGTCTGTGCAAACCTTTTTACTAAGTCAAATGAAGTCTAATTTTAATGAATATGTTCTAATGCAGTAATTCAGATATCTGTCATATGTCTATACGTAAGTGTATAAACTAATGTTTCCTTTTCACATTTGAATGTTTATTTTCCTCCAACATAAATACTGAAAAGAAATGCATGGTTCATACTGAGTATCTCAGAGACAAAGAATTCAAAAAAAGATGTCTGATTGGCTTTCAGCAAGGCTATCAATTAAAATAAAAAAAGTTTTAGATGTAAAAGCGGCTTCAGGAATGATACACATACCAATGGAGAAATCATGGCACAATTCCATTAAACAGAGAAATCCTCAGCAACAGTACCATTATTATTAAACAGAATATTTACTTTAGCAGATTGGTTTCTGCTAATATAAGCATGCACACAACTTTAAGTTCTGTTTTAATTAGTGTTTGTTCCAAAATCCCCTTAGAAGATTGTAAACGTTAAAGGGACTTCATTTTGACTGGCAATTCATAGTGCCCACTATTTAAGATACCTACAGTTTAAACAAAGATTTTTTTTTCAGGACCATAATGAACATATCATAACTACATATATTTTTAGTTAATAATTTAGATGCTGGAACATGTAATATAATCTATGAATGATTTATAATTTGTGGTTAATGTTTGCTATGAGTACCTTCATAGATTGAGTTAGTGGATTATATTTAACAGTCCCTTTAACCTTAAGTTAACAGGGTAAGATTATTAAACAGCTGATACTTCTAAAAATGTGTAGAAATTATTATACAAGGTATGCAAATATTACTCTCTACATTTACTGTTTTAAATTTGTTTTTAATTTAGTTTTACTCAAAATTTATTTTTATGTTTATTAGTGTTACAATGAAGTACTACTTGGTTATGTTCAAATTATTTTTTTATTTGAAGTTTTAATCAATGTTTTTTACCTTTGTCGAGTAGCCATTCATCAACTACTCGACCAAGTCGATATGGAATTCGCTGTCTAGCAATCGCCAGGCGCTCGTTATCATTGTTTCCTTTAAAGTTTAAAGAGACATTTCATTGGTTAAAATCTGTAAGGTCAAAGGTTAAAAGTTAATACTTAAAGCTTGAGCTATACAGTTGCCACATGATTTTTTGAAATTTAGAATTTTAAAAAGTGGTACCTAGAACATTTCATGTTTCAGACTTTTCATTCATTCATTTATTTTATTTTAGCAAACAAAATTATTCCTATGTTAATTGAAAATTAGAAATCTTCATTTGAGCTAGGTTATTAAACTTATGTTATAGACAGACCCAAAAAACAAATTTATACATCATATAATGGCTTTACAAAAAATGATCATTGACTTCAGGGTTTTGTCTTTTTTGATGTTTCTTATTAACTAGTTAAACATGTTCAGGTGAAACAGATTTATTTTTCAAAAGACATCCAACCTCTTTCTCCAGGTTAGTCATTTAAAGAAGAAGAACACAAGCCTTAACCAACATTTATGGTACACTTACATCTGCTGTATAGAAATATACCTGACAAAACTTATTTTCTGGTAAAAAAAAATACATTCTCATTCATTTGATTTAAATAAATTCCAGAAGTTCAAATATGTGATAGAGAACAAATCCATTATGTTTACATTTTAACAGAGCCCAGCGACAACATATTTTACTAAGGAACATTAAGGCTTTGACAAAAGTGACTTCAGTGGTTGTGTATAATAATCCTGTATCCAAAATGTGAGGTGTTTAAAACTTTAGCCATATTTAGCAGGAGTTCATAAGCTAAGAGCTAGCCAGAAGGAGAGACTGTGAAGTATAAACTTCTCTAACTTGCAAACCTTTCCTGTCCCCATTCTGCACAGAGAATTCCCTTTGCTTTCAGCGAGAGCTCTGCCATAGAGCTCTGCAGCAGACTATGGCCCCACATGATTAGAAATATACCAGCCTGCTACAGATAATTTGAGGATTGCCTAGAATATTTATTTATAATAATTGATTGGTATGTTTTCATTATATAAGGTATATCAGAAACATTTTATCAATTTCTATACTATTGTACAAAAAATTTCTTCAATATAAAGTGCTTTTTGTTTAGATTGGCAATACCTTTGTGCCACATGCATTGATAGAAACACATCAGTTTAAGTACCAAAGAAGTGAGCAAATCCAAAAGACTAAAAGACAGTCATTCCTAACTGGAGTCATGTTCCATACTTGTACTTATTGATTTATATGTGCAAACTTCTATTGACTTCAGCAGGAGAAGGATTAAGCCCTGTGTTTGAAATGGTAGATATAAAGCACTAATCTCAGAGGTGTGCAACACCTCGAATTGAAGCTCAGTACCTGGCAGGATCTTACTGCAATTTATCAATGAAAAATATTATCCAAATTGAAGCACCCAGTCCCTTAACCTTTACTCAGGTAAGCAATATCTATGAAATCAACAGCAACATTCATAAAGTGAAGGATTGGATTTTACTGTAGCCCTGGAAAAAAAATCAGTTTCCATTCCAACAAGTAATTTTGGTTTATTTATTCTCCTCTTCTGTAAAACAGGCTATGACTTACCATGCTCCCTGTCTGCTTTGTACAGTTTAACATGGTTATCATTCAGTGTGGCTGAATGTACAGTATCATGTTTTAGAAATTATCCCCCTTCTTTACCTTCTTTTCATTATGCCATGTAAACGTCTATACACACTCTGATATTCGAAGAAAACACATCCACATATTATTCTCCTGTGACTTCAAATACTTTTTGTACAAAACACTTCTGTTTTTTTCTTTTAAAATGTTTCCAAAGAAAGGATGCTATAGAGCAAAAGATTGCATTTTACTTTCATAACTTATCTTCATGCTGTTGCGGACATTCAAAAAGTGGAATTTCTTCCTGATTGTAACCTTTTAACATTCCAGCTCTTCATCCTGGGCCTGAAGCTGCATTCTTTGTATACCCCAAACTCCCCATGACTTCAGTGGAAGTTGGAGATGTTCAAGGAATATCTGATGAAGCCTCATGTGAGCAACATGTGGAAAAAGGCATGTGGATTAATTTCTTCTGTCTGTCTGTTTTTCTGCATCTCCATTTTTTTCATCTTTCATAGTAATGGCGTATTGATTGATGTTCTCTCATATATCTGACCTAGCTGAATTTTCTTTAATCCTTGCTTATGTTTGGCATTTTTGAATGCTGCTTACATGGTTTTCATAGATGCCTTATCAACTGATTAACTAAATCAGTGAAATTATAACCTATTTTCATGAATTTTCCCTTGCTTCCACACTTAAAACCTCCCACCATTTATACATTTAAAATATTCTACCAAATCACTTGTAATAAAGGTTAGATTGTCAAAATTGAAGGTTGTGAACACTTAAGACCAGATTCACCTCCCAATAAAGTCAAATCAAAGACTCTCATGAAGCTGGATTGGTCTTTACTCATCAAACAGTCTCATTCATTTCCATGGGACATTTTATGTGAGTAAATGTTCCCCAATGTGAGTAAAAGCCTTAATGAAGAAACATTTGGAATTTTATAATATGGGCAGACATACACTGGATATCGTTTAATGGAAGGTGGATACCAACTCATTTATTTTTAACTTGCTTTCTAAAAGCTTATTTCATTTTAAAATCTTAGCAGTATACAGTGGGTGAAACACTGTATCCTATTATCATGTTGTATGATCTGCAAATTATGCTGTAACCTATCTGCAGCAGCCATGCACTCTGGGAGCTAAACACAAATGAAAAGCAGGGTAATAACCATTTGCCTTGTAAAAGTCAAATATAAAAATGATTGTTGATTACTTTAGGTCATCTCTCAAAAGAGTAAAAGTACATAGTCAAATGTATTTTGATTTGGCCCTACTAGATTAGTTTAAGGTTTCTTAGCAGATATTACAAAACAAAGGGCTAAAGGGAAATAGTGTGGAACTTATCAAACTTCAGTTTAATGGAGAGTGCATAGGTTTAGAGCTAAAATAATTAATACATATACTGGTGACTCAAACAGTAAATTTAAAAAAAAAAGACACCATGAAATCAATCAAGACAGTTACAAATGATGAAATGAAAACAGCACAAAAACAAAATAAAAATCGGACATAAAAATAGTGATGGATACGCATCTGTTTATCAAATGTCTCTTGCTGAACAGTTAGGGTCAGAGTCTGAGCTGGGATAAATCCCCCTGAACTAAACAATGCTATACAAATGTAACCATCTGATAGGAAACATGTTACAGTCTGAAACATTGTTTTCCCCAGTTGCATTTATCTAAAAAAAGTCAGACATATTTGTTTGTAGTTTTGTTTACTGGTGTACTGAACAACATTGAATTAAATCAGCAAGTAAATTCCCAAATAAAGTTATTTGCATGCTATTATTATCTAAATAGAATTCTGGCTTTGAGTTTTTATACCTGTGAGCCTTCATAAGCATTAAGAAATGTTGAAGAAATGCTTTTCAACAGTAATTCACTGGAATAATTTATGTGCATAAACTTTAATTTTAGATAGGTCTTTGAATATCTAGCATAAAATGTCTTGCTGATACAGGTGAGACTTCTCTGATAAAAATAGGGGAGAAAAATGACCTCTCAAAGTATGCACTGTGACATTGTCCAGTCTGATTGAATTCTAGATGGCTTAATTCTTCTACCAAATACACAATATTTTGTCACACTGTAGTGTATTAATTCTGTATGAACAGGTAGACTTCAAGGGAATAACAGTAATTTCAAAGAATCAAGGTAAGCAGAGAGGAGCAACAAAGGTCAAAACTTTCCATCATATCTAAATCTTGTGGTGAGATTGAGAAGAAGGAATCCAAAAAATTTTAATCATGCCTTTGCATCTACAGGTCAGTGGGGACAGGCTGACTATGTGAACTTCACTAATGTGTATTTTATCTCCTTCCGATTTATTATATTTTCAGTGCTGAAGTGTAATTCTATTTTGTTCTCTGAAATAAAGGTGTCAGTTATTGATGCAAAATAGCAGCATCCTTGAAAGAGAATAAGTAAGAAGGCTGAAAATTGAGAGTCTGTGAAGAACAACTTAAAGGGTAGAGAAAATTTTGTTTCTTTGTAAAAGCCCGTTACTTGTCAGACAAATTCACCCTATTAATTACAGTGAACTACAAGGCAAATAAATAAAATGGGATTATAAAGAGAAATATGAACCCTATCACTGTTTTTTGGAAACACGAAATCCTTGACTTGCTCGCTAAGTGCCTGGGTCTTGTGGCAAAGCTCATCTGACACCAGTGGGATGACTAGGAGAATAAGGGCTGAGACTGATATTGTCTGTTCAGCTAACACAAAAGGGAAAATCTGTCAGAAAAAAGCTGAGGGGCATGACAAAGGGGTAATGGTGGATCCATGGCAGTCTCCTGAAAAAGTCTCTCAGCCCCCAGTGTATAAGATGCTCAATACAGTTACGGGGCTAGCCTATGGGACAGGGGCCATGCTCTAGTGATGGCCACTGATAGCTTGTGCTAAAGTTATCCTGATTATTAAAATATGGGTTAGATTTTCAAAGGTGTTTAAATCCAGCTACTAATTTAGCCATCATGGCTACAATCAACTGAGGATGCAAAGAATAAATTTTAAACCTCTAGCTATCTGATCTGTAATAAAATTCACATTCACAATTCATTGTGCATCTATAATTTGACACCCACAAACAAAAGAAGGTGTGATATTGCAAGCACTATCAATTGCAGGCACAAGTGTCTAACTATGTGGTATGAACCTAAAATTGTAACACTGGCAGTCACATTAACTCACATGGTAACACTGCACTTACATGTGACTCTGCCGACAACAAAGCAGGTGCAATATTACAAGATTTGAAAAAAAAACATATATTTATGCATTCAATGCTATTATAACAATGGAAATTGGGTGCTTGCTGTAAGGTATATTCAGAACACAGTGCATTGCAAGCAGCCGCCAGCTCATGGAAATTCAGTAAAGGCTTACTAGGATTCAGATGAAAATTTAATTATCTTTTTTGAGCCTAATTTAGTGAAGTCAATGAGTCTGACCTAGTGAGCAAAGTTACTCATCTGTGTAAATGTTTGCAGGATTGGGTCCTTTAGCACGGGACATGCTTTAGTTATTCCACACACCGGCTTCTTCCAATGCAATTGCATGATTGCACACAACATTCGGGGGGATCTAATTAATATTCTCAGCTAGCCCCATAGCTTCCTAAAGTTAATGTGGTCTCTTCCTGAAACTGTCAGGTCCCTGTCTGCCCTCAGGCACTGAAAGCTATGTATCCAAGAGATAAGTTTCCTTTTTCTCCAAGGCTTAAGGGAAAGCAGATGCACATCTCTAGGATATAATGTTTCTTCCTGTCGGCCATCTTGAACTGACCTGTCAATCAGCCAGCAGAGACAATTCAAGGAACAAGCAGCTCTAAAGTTAGTTAAAGCAAGTGCAGCAAATAAATAAAGTCCAAATTCTAAAATGCTTGCTCACCTAGAATAGTATCTTTCTCCTCAAGTAGCCCCATTGAAGCTAATGGAACCACTCATCTATTCAGTATGAGTAAAAATGTCAGAATCTGGCCCTAAGTAAATAGATGGAATAAAATAAAACACCAGCAGGTGGCTATAGATGGGGCCTAAACAGACACATAAAATACATTTTAAAAAAACTACATATCAGATGGACCAGTCTTCACTCTGAATTCATTAGCATGAGCTCTCAAACTCCATGATCATGCTATACAGCCCTGTTCAATGGAACAATTTAATAAAGAGAGCCACATGTATTGATGCTGAATAGCCAGATAGGATGCACTATAGACACTACAATGTCTATCAGATATTTCAAATTAAAAACACACCTAGAAAATAAGATATTGAAGGATGTTTCCCCTCCATTTACTTATTTAGTGCCATAATTCCCTATGATTTGTGAAAACATATGAATGTATCACCAGCACTAACCTCTGACTAGTGCTTTAGTTGTGTGTTCCAGGCAAGGGGAGTGCTCAGAATTTGCTCTTTTTGGTGCTTTACCCTCAAGAATATATCATTTTAATAAAGAGGCTGTCTAAATCCTTTCCAATTATCCAAATGCCTTCCTTCCCTGAGACATTTAGGAAGCAATTCAGGTAAAACAGAATTCTGTGCCCAAAGATTCATGATATTGCAAAACCAAAACCTTATCAATTAGGATTTTGCAAAACTAAAAGCAGTACCACCCTTGATTTTACCAATTTCCTATCAGAGTATTCTGACCTGTCAATCAGCCAGCAGAGACAATTCAAGGGACAAGCAGGACATAGAAATCCTACCAGATTTCTATGGTGCTTTTCACCCTAAAGCATCCCCAAATGCTTGATAAAGAACAATAGATACCTAAACAGAAATTACTTCACCCACCATAGTGAAATACAGCCACCTCTGGGGTGGAATACAATGGCTTTTTGGCCGCATAAAAAACTACTACACAACACTACTCAGCAGAAAGCAAAGAATCAGATTGGGCTGAAAATGTGCCCAGTTATTTGACATACTGAAACAATGAGATATGTCACTTGGTTGCAATTCAATATCACCACCACTGACCCTACAAATAGTACTTTAACTTCTTATGTTCACCTACAGGCTCTTTGCTTCATGCTTGCATATGAAGTGGGCCCTCATCTTAGACCATATTTTTAAACATTTCAAATGTCATCACTGCAAACTCTTATTAACCTTTTGGTACATTGCTATGAGGTGTGGCAGCCTCTTTGGCTCAAACCAGCCACCTTCTGGTGTGTGTTTTGATTTTGATATTTTTCCACTGGATTAATTAGTGATTAAAGTAACAGTGTGCTCTTCCTGAGTCATGTTTCATCAATTATGTGATATCTTCCTTTGTTTGTTTAGAGCTCAAACCTTAGTTTTCAGAGGTTGGTGTATTATATCAAAAGCAAGCGAGAGATGATGAAAAGCAACAATGAGATAAGAAAACATAGGGCCTAGTCTGATAAATTAAAGGTCAGATTATGTTATCAAGCTTTCTAAAAAGATCCTTTGTACTGACTGTGCAGCATTTAAGAAGCTAATGTTGTATGGCTGGTGCTAAAATAAGCAGCAAAATCGATAGGAATCATTAAGGAGCAAGATTAAAGTATAAAAAATGAATTGTTAGAAGTACAGTACCATGTCCCACATCATCCTCTGAGTGACATTTTGCAGTTCTCTAAGGTATTAGGACTCTGGACTGTTTCTAAATCATAATGTCACACCACAGAAGGTTGCCTTTCCTATAGGATTTTATCCATAACTCAGCTACAGACTGTTTCTTATTCAAAGTTTTTCAATAGCTGAAAAGCAAAGAATAACATCATCCTTGTCTTCAAAGGCTATTTCAAACCTATTGTCCTTAAAATTAGCTAGGATTGAGATAGTAACCACCAAACATGATAATGGAATGTCACCCGGGTAGCAATCTCATTTCACATTGGCAGAGAGCTGTTATACAGAATGTCACTTGACAGAAATAATACTCACATTATATAACTTAACAATAGCAAATGAGAAACATTGTGTTCAACTCTTATTTTATGTTCCTATCAATCAGCGTCCCCACGATTATCTCGTATTCAAGTAGAAGTCATCAGTAAGTAAGAAAGATCTTATTAACGGCACACAAGTTTCCTAATTAAGTTTAACTGTATTACAAGTGCTAAGGACAGAATATGACACAATTGTTAGAAGGTTATTGCTCGTACTGTCAAACTGTATTATGATCAATGAAAAAAATATTAAAAGTTACGTACATGTATATATATATATACACACACATATACATGTATGCAACTTTTAATATTTTTTTCACTGATCATAATACAATTTAACAATACAAGCAACAACCCTCTAATAATTGTGTCATATTCTGTCCTTAGCACTTGTAATACAGTTATACTTAATTAGGAGACTTGTGTGTGTATCCACGATGGGGAGGCAAGGAAGACAGCAACATCCAAGTATCACCAAAGGATAAGACAGGTCCTGAAGAGCCAGCTCAGTGGGAAGAACAAGATCCATGCCATCAACAGATACGCCCTGCCGGTCATCAGATACCCTGCCGGTATAGTGAGCTGGCCAAAGGAGGACATGGGAGGCTGCCGATGTGAAGACCCGGAAAGCTTCCATCACAATTGCGCGGAGGTTCCACCCAATCCAGTGCACCAGAGCTTTACCAGTCCCGAAAGAAGGCGGGCGGGCATTGGTAGCGTAAAGCCACTGTTCCTGGACGAAACCCGAACAGTCAAGGAGTACATCAGTAAGATGGCCCAAAGATGGAGCTGCTGAGAGAAATGCCTGATAGGCAGCAGAGACAATGGGAGGAGACCAAGTCAGAAACCAGTCTATGGCAAGACAAGACCTTGATGGATGTACCATCGACAGATGCTGAGGTGGTCGACATTGAGGACAATCTACAGTGGCTAGAAAGGGCTGGACTAAAGCACGCACTGAAGGCACTATCATAGCAGCTAAGGACAGGCACTACTGAAGCACCAAGATCCATTGAACGCAGGGTCTATCCGACACACTAGAGAGGACCCAGGTGCAGGACTGTTGCAGGAGAGGCCATCAGACCAGTACATCCAACACATAGTGGCAGGAATGTAGATGCAGCAGGAACAGCAATACACTGAACGGCACAACCAAGTGGCTGGCATTGTGTACAGGAACAACTGTCACAGTGTAGGGCTAGAACTCCGCAAGACTCAGAATGGGAGATTCCCAGAAGATTGTTGTGGAGAAGGCAGGCGCTTAAGTTCTAGTGGACTGTCAAGATCCAGACGCGACAGGGCCAAGTATCCTGGCCAAATCCGAGCAAATCGGGTAACAGAAAATGACCAGAAGCAGCGGTGGGTGATAAGATTAGCTAGTGCAAGTGACAGACAAACATCAGGCAAGAAGGAATATGAGAAGCCTGGAGAAGTACCAGGGTCCTGAAAGAGAGGACTAGGTAGAAGGATGGGAAAGTGAAGGCCAAATGCGTCCCAGTGGTTGTAGGAGCAAACTGGGGCTGTGACTCGCTAAGCTGTGTGAGTGGTCACAACAGATGCCCCAGAAATCATCAGAGCTTCTCTGTCCAGAAGAATGCAGTGACTAGAAACAGCTAAGATACTGCGGCAGAACTTCAAACTCCCAGGCCTCTGGTAGCAGGACCCAAGGTTGGGAAGCACCATACTCACCCATAGGTGTGAGAGGGAAATTTATTATTTTATATATATATACACACACACACACACACATACATTATTTCTGGATCATAACATAAAATAATTTCAAATGGAAAAATTAATCCCTAATGGCAAACATTCTGCTCTCAGGTTGCACAGTTTGTAAGTGAGAACAGAATTTGGCCCTTAGTTGTATTAAATAAAGCTACTACAGTTGAACTGGTCTAGTAAACTATGTTTGGAAGCAACACAGGGTTCTGTGAACATTAGTGCAGACACATAAGGCATACGGTAATTTCCCTATCATTACATGATTAGTGACATAAAAATCAAAAGAAATCCAAAATAATCAACCCTAGCTAACAGGGAATGGGATAAAGTGGATGCAATTGGGAAAATGATAAATGTCAATTCTATTTTCTTTCAAGATGCATGTTAATGGTAGTGAGTTAGACACCATTATTCCCCAATGCACTGGACCATACAGGTGCTTTGTCACAATCACTACATCTGTCCTAAACTGTGTCAGCTCATTCTCCAAGAGTTATGCATGATTACACACAAGCCAACTGAAACAACAAAAGAGAGATCATTACTTGGACAAGTCCTTGCAAAGTAAAAAGCCAAAGGCACCCATAATGATAGAAAATGGCATTTAGAAGATAAAAATCTGTTCCATGTCAGCAGCACAGCAAAAGAACTAGCCTTTGGCCAAAGCAAGCTTTAGACTTTCAGCTATGTCTAACAGTGGCATTTCAATTTGTATATTTATGCCTTCCAGATATTTTAGTATAAAAGAATAATCTGTTTCAAATGGAAAGGTTTAAACTTGTACACACTCTTTTTTAATGCTTTTGGCAAGGTATAGCAACAGAAACTGTAAATAATAGAAACAGATGCTCAGTAAGCTAAAACCAGAGGAGTGCTTTAGTACTGAAGTACTATAATGAGCAGTCCACCATGCAATGGCATAATGGCTATGGGTTGACTCCCAGTATTGATTTACTTTTATCTGCAACCAGTGAAATAATGCTGGTTTCCTACCAAAAAAAAAAAAAATGCCAGTAACATTTTCCATATCAGCTCATGTGTGGTGTCTACAGTTCTGATATATTTTATGAAGTGTGATTAATTTTTTTCATCTGTGAGAAGGCATTTGCAACTAAGGAAATATTTATCAGTCTGATTAAAGATATACATTTAGGCCTCAACTCTGCAAGCTGCTCCACGCAGATGAACCCCTTCACAGCCTTCAAGAAGCCTTATTGTCAGGGAGGGATCTGTCCACAAAGAGCAGCTGGTGGACGAGGGCTTTTGGGCTAAATTCTGTCCTGAATTATACCCTGTGTATAGTAATTTGGTTCTCATTTACTTGTAAGCCTTACTGTGAGTGAATGCATCCCCGTATTCAGACCCTGCACACTATTGTATTGTACAAAATATGCCTCGTGAGGTATCATTTGAAAACTAACAACTCACTGATCAGTAATATCATGATGAAATGTATGTAGCAACATGATATGTAAAGTTATTAGTATATTAGTATAACTTTACATATAATGTAAAGTATAAGTAATGTTTGGTATAAAGTTTCAGTAATGTAAGTAACTAATGTCATAGAATCACAGAATGATAGATTATTAGGGTTTGTAGAAGCTGAAATTATAACTGAAATGTGGTTACTGGAGAGGTCTGGGGAGTGGGCAAACCTGTTTCCTGAAGACAAAGGACAAGACATTCTCACAGTGGGAATGAACTTTATCTCAGGATAAACCTCAGGAAAATGAATTTCAAAGGAGGACTGGCCTATAAAGCGAGGGGCAAAAACACCCCAAAGTCTCTCTCGCTCTCTCTCTTTTACTAAGAAGGCAAAGGAAATAGCCATTTAACTTTGGGAGAGATCTTGACTTGAAATTTGGTCAGCCCTGTTGCTGGGAGCATGTGGTGAAGATTTGATCTTGAATCAAGTCTAGTTTGTTAAGTTGTAGCACTGAAAAGCATGTTATCTTTAGTGACATTTCTGACTTTAATGCCTTCTATTTGTACTCACGTAAAATATCTCTCTTTGTAGTTAAATAAACTTGCTTTATTCTTTGATCAAACTCATCCAGTGTTGTGATTAAACCGGGCAGTGTGATAACTCCATTTAAAGAAGCAAATGGTTGGCTATTGTTCCCTTACAGGGGCAATGGACTTAAAATGGACCTGAACTATCCTGGAGGGACTGGACCATGCAGCATACATATTTTGGAGGAAAATTTCAAACTGGGAGTGTGTTGGGGTCACCCTGCAAGTAGAAATCAAGTTTGCTGGAAGCCAGAGTGTGGCTGGTGTTTGCTGAAAGGCTGCTAGGGTCAGAACTGTTAGACCACGGTTGTGGCTGGGCACAGACACTCAGGGTATGATCCGCATGCTGTCAGACTGTTTGTGAGCAACCCAGGTGGGAGCTACCACAGCAAAGTGGTGTTAGGCACTGGTTCCTTAGGTAGGTGTTAGGCATCTTACATAGGTGTTCAGCACTGGCTCCTTCAATAGGAATATACCTAGACATACTCTGCAAAGCTTGTTTGAAATTCCTCACCTCACTGTAATTTTTCCCAGACAAGATTTTGGTTTGAAAATGTTTATGCTTCATTTCAGACTTTTTTTTAGGGGGGGGAGGGGGAGGAGAGAAGGGGCAGGGAGCAAGGGGAAGTTAGAAACGGCCTCAGAAGCTTGGGAATTAGAGAGCATGGACATTTTATTTTGACTTGAGATTTGTATTAAAAACAACATTGGAAGCTATCACAGTGAAATGGCCTGAATTTCCATGTTAAAACTTCTTCTCCTGTAATTATGCTTGGAAGGATGACATTTTTATCAGTAAATGTTAGTAATAGTTAATTTCACCGTACACACATAAACCGATGAAAAAATATTCCCATCAATAATAATCAAAATTTACAGATTGGCTAACTAAGAAAAATGGTGCTTGAGAACTTATTAGAGTTTGATTTAAATATATTTACTTTTGTGTATTTTGTGTTTTAATGGTTAGAAGTATTTAACTTTTTTGAATCTCAACATCTACTGCCATTAAATAATTATTGTCTGACCTTCAAATAATATTCTGTAACTGTGAAAATTTAAATAGCTAAAAATAGAAAAAAAGCTTAAAAATAAACATCATTATCCATCAAAATTTTATATACAAATTGACAGGCCTCTGTGGAGAAAGAAGTGGTTCAGGATTATTTAGAAAAATTGGATGAGCACAAGTCCATGGGGTCGAGGATGCTAAAGGAGTTGGTGGATGTGATTGCAGAGTCATTGGCCATTATCTTTGAAAACTCATGGTGACTGGGGGAGGTCCTGGATGACTGGGAAAAGTCTAATGTAGTGCCCATCTTTAAAAAAGGGAAAGAGGAGGATCCGGGGAATTAAGGGCAGTCGGCCTCACTTCGTTCCTGGAAAATATGGAGCAGGATCCTCCAAGGAATCACATCTGAAAGCACTTGCGGAGAGAAAGTGAATTCAGAACAAGTCGCTTGGATACACCGAAGCAAGTCATGCCTGACTAACCTAATGGCCTTCTATGACAAGACTAACTGGCTCTTTGTGAGGGAAAGGAGATAAGATTGTGCTTTATTACTTGACTTTACCAAAGCTTTTGAATATGTCTCCCACAGTATTCTTGCGGCAAGTTTAAAAGAAGATTGTGCTGTGATGGACTATTAAAGTGGATAGCAGCTGACTAAATTTCCGGCTCAACGAGTAGTATACATGGCACTCCGATGTCTAGTTGCGGCAGAACAAAAAAAATCCGTATCATGCAATTTGCCCAGGTGGTTCGGTCCTGGGGCTCAGTTTTGTTCCAATATCTTAATAATGATCGGAGGATGCGTGGACTGCCCCCTCGCAAGTTTGCAGATGACACTAAACTTGGCCAGGAGGGTAGATACGCTGCAGGGTAGAGATAGGATACAGAGGGGACCTAGAAATAATTACAAGGATTGGACAAAAGAAATCTTGATAAGTCTTCAACAAGGACAGTCAGAGTCCTTGTAGGATGTTAGAACTCCATGCACTGCTACTTTTATGGGATTAATGGTAAGGCAGCAGTTCTGCAGAAACAGGACCTAGGGGTTCAGTCGATCCAAGCAGCTGTATGAGTCAAAAATTGTGCCTTGTTCCAAGAAGGCTAATGGATTTTGGGCTGTATAAGTGGCTAGTGCCCAGCAGATCGCAGGGACGTGATTCATTCCCCTCTTTTGCCATTGGTGAGACCTATCTGGAGGACTGTGTTCAGTTTTGGGCCACACTACAAGAAGGATGTTGAAAAATTGGAAAGAGTCCAGCAGAGGGCAACAAATAATTGAGTTAGGGCTGGAACATATGACTCCAATGTGAGCAGAGGCCGAGGGAACTGGGATTGTTTAGCCTGCAGAAGAAAAGAATGAGGGGGGATTTGACAGCAGCCTTCAACTATCTGAAGGGGGGCTCCAAAGAGAATGGCTCTAGACTGTTCTCAGTGATACCAGATGACAGAACAAGGAGTAATGGTCTCAAGTTGCAGTGGGGGAGGTTTAGATTGGATATTAGGAAAAACCTTTTCACTAAGAGTGTGGTAAAGCACTGGAATGGGTTACCTAGGGAGGTAGTGGAATCTCCTTCCTTAGAGGTTTTTAATGTCAGGCTTGACAAAGCCCTGGCTGGGATGATTTAGCTGGGGATTTGCCCTGCTTAGAGCATGAGGTTGAACTAGATGACCTCCTGAGGTCCCTTCTATCGCTGATATTCTATGAACAAGAGTGGAACAAGGAACCCACTTAAATAGAAATTTAGGCCCTGATTCACACAGCACTTAAACATGTATTTAACATTAAGCCTGTGAATAGTCCTTTTGCTGAATCAGAGCCTAAACAAATCTTCTCCAGGCTGCTGATCCCTCCTCTGGTGGTTCCAGAGGGCAGTAGGAGTAAGATAGTCCTGGACTATTTGGGAGCCAGAGGCAAAGGCAGAAGGGCTCAAAGTGAGGTCTTATATGCAGAAGGCCCTGACCCCCAGCAGATGATACAAGGTCCACAGGTTCTTATTACTGAACCTCTTGCCCCAAATCCTTTCCCTTGGGAGAGGCTACTCTGTATTAAAACAAGTAAAGCTAAATTGCAAAGGTAAGTAACCTAAAGTTAGGCACATAAATATATGCAGGCACTTAAATCAGTGGCTTGATTTTCAGAGTGAATCTGTGATGAATAATTGAAGTAGAAAGCAGTCAGTATTGAACCATTTAAGTCCCTGTGAATCTGCAAGGAAATATTTAAGCAGTAGGCAATCACCTTTTAATTTTTCCCTTTCTTTTACAAAATCCATTTCCAAGTGCATGCATTTAAAAAAAAGGTGGACTCTGCTCCTCCCTTAAAATACTTGCAAAAGTTAAATAGGAAAATGAATAATCTGTGAAAGAAAATGGCTCTGCTGATACAATTTACAAATCCACTCTCTCTCAGGAAACTACTTGACCTTTTTAACAATAGATTGAAACACAGTATGTTAAAGAAATTAGGATGGTAAGGATATTACCATCTTCCCTGCTTTATAAATTCAAGTATCTTTATTAACACAAAGCACTAATGCATGATTAAAATATGGTACAGTACGCTATTTAAGTATTAGGTATTTTTATTTTTAAAGGCTTGGTGCTAACTATGATAAAATATTAAATAAACATATAGCTCCAACCAGACAGTATATTAACAGATAAAAATGTTAATATACTAACATTATATTAATGACTTTCTTGGTTTCACAAATGTATATAGAACTCACAGGAAAGACCATATCCTATCATCGATCCACACTCATAACTTCAAGTGAATTTATTGGCTTGAAATCAATAACTAGCTGGCACAGTTTCAATGTGGTAAACTGTGAGTTATACTGATTATTCTCATGGTTATTAATGCATACACATAGATGCTGCTATTCCCTTATACAAAACTGAACATTTACACTCAGGATTTTATCTAGAACTTAGAACCCAGTGTTCATGGCTAAGACTGAAATATACCCACTTAAGATTTAGAAGATCATTAAAGGTAGGTTGCTACTATCAATAAAACAAAATATTAAATACCCATTTTTGATAAAATCAGAAGGCCGCTCCATTTTGATTTGTGTACAGAAAATTCATGGTCATTCAGCCTATGGAGTGATAGCAAGTAACAAAGGTAGAGGGACAGAGGAATTCTCTTTGGCTGAGTCCTTTTGAGGTGGTGCTTATTCCTCTCAACAAGACTTTGACTTAAACCTGCAGATGAGAATTTAACTATTGCACTGCTTATTTTAGAAGAAACATCCACCTACTTTGGGATTATGAATGTGACTGGGTAATATTTCTGGTGGGGGATGGGGGGCACAAATTGCACCTACATACTTTCTTTACAAATTTGGCTTCTGCACCCACACCTTGTCATTTCCTGATTTTGAGTAATTAGCAGTGCATTCTTAACATTCTCTTAGAGACAGACAACTTCAGTGGGAATTTGCATGAGACAATTGGCAAGACTGTGGCCTGGTCTACACTACGCGTTTAAATCGGTTTAATGGCCGTTAAATCGATTTAACGCTGTACCCGTCCACACGACGTTGCCATTTATATCGATATAAAGGGCTCTTTAAATCGATTTCTGTACTACACCCCGAACCTCCGATTGAGAGAGTAGCGCTAAATTCAATTAACAGTTCGGATTACAGTTAGTGTGGACGGAAATGGACGTTATTGGCCTCTGGGGTATCCCACAGTGCACCACTTACCGCTCTGGACAGCAATCTGCACTCGGATGCAGCAGGGAGGTAAACAGAAAAGCCCCGTGAACTTTGAATTACATTTCCTGTTTGCCACGTGGAGCTCTGATCAGCAGGTGGTGATGCAGTCTCAAATCCAAAAAGAGCTCCAGCCTGGACGTACGGGAGATACTAGATCTGATCGCTGTATGGGGAGACAAATCTGTTGTATCAGACTCCATTACAGAACACGAAATGCCAAAGCGTTTAAAAAAACCTCCAGGATTACACGCGCTGTGTGACAAGCATAACAGGAAGCCAGAGACTCAAATGGACGCTCATGGAGGAGGGAGGGGTACTGAGGACTCCAGCATCCACACGTCCACAGCAGTCTCTGAAAAGTATTAGCATTCTTGGCTGACTCCAAGGTCTGTAGGATCAACACAGTGTCTGGCGTGGTTCAGGGAACAGCTCTCAGTTTCTTCCCCCCCCCACGTGAAAGAAAAGGAAAGAAATCATTTCTTGACTACTTTCAATGTCACCCTATGTGTTACTGAATGCTGCTGGTAGATGCGATGCTGCAGAGTGAAGAGCAGTATCCGCTCCTCTCCCATCCCCAGTTGTGAACGGTACAATATGACTGTATCCGTTCGTCGCCATCAGCCCGGTGAGTGCTCCTGGCTGGCCTGAGGTGAGGCTGGCCGGGCCGCCTGGGTAAAAATGGAATGACTCCCAGGTTACTCCCAGTAGATGGTACAGAACGGCTGGTAACCGTCTTCATCTATAGCACTGGGGGCTTGAAAATTCATCAGCCCCCCTCTTTCCTGTGTAAAGAAAAGATCCGTACCGCCTTGACTGTCATAGCCTCTGGAGGTTTCCTCCAAGTCTCTGTTTCTTTTTCCTGCATTCTTTATAACTCCATGCACACAACGGGGGGGGGGGGGAAGGAACTGCCACGGTAGCCAGGAAGTTGGGGAGGAGCAAGCAACGGGTGCGGTGTTGCAGGGGCACCCCCGTGAATACTGACATGGAGCAGCTGTTGCTCTCTGATACACGTTTCTCTAATATACTTGCCCTTTATTCTAGCAGGACGTACCTAATTTTAGAAACCATAAGGGAGGGATGGACTCAGTCCCAAGTGGTCATCCCAATTTTGCTTTCGAAATTTTTCGCCAGGGGCACTCATGAGAGCAGCGGCACTACACATGAGGCACTGGCAGGTAACAGGAAAACCCGAATCCCCGCGAACTTTTGAATCCATTTCCTGTTTGGCCAGCGTGGAGCTCTGATCAGCACACCACAGGTGACCACGCAGAGCTTCAGCACAGGTAACAATGCAGTTCCTGAGACTCGAAAAAGAGCACCGGCCTGGACCGCCACAAGAGGTCTCGATCTGATCGCTATATGGGGGAGGATTCAGTTGCTAACAGAACTCCGTTCTAAAAGATGAAATGAAAAAATATTTGAAAGAATTTCAAAGTCTATGACGGGAAAAGGCCACAGCAGGGACTCTGTGCAGTGCGAGTAAAATTGAAGGAGCTCAGACAGGCATACCAGGAAACCAGAGAAGCAAAGGAAGGTCGTGGGTCAGGGCCAAAAACATGCCGCTTCTATGCTGAGCTGCATGCAATTTTGGGGCCTGCGCAACCAGTACCCCACCCCTGGCCCTGGATTCAGACGTCGGGGTTATATATCAACCGTGGTAGGATTTTGCGGGGGGAGATGAGGAAGATGAAGATGAGGAAGAGCTTGTGAGAGCACACAGCACTCCGTTAACCCAAACAGCCAGAGCTTTTTGAGACCCCAGAATTACTGTCCCACCCTCCCAGCCACAAGCCCAGACAGTGAAGCCTGGAAGCGACCTCTGGTGAGTGTACCTTTGTAATATCAAACATGGTTTAAAAAAGCAGTTTGATTATGACTGCATTGCCATCAGGGTTGTGATGCACTCGCAGCCAGTAAAGTTACAGGAAAAGTTCGTTAACATGTCTGGGGATGGAGTGAAAATCTCCAAAAGAATCTCCATGAATCGATCCTTGGAGGTACTCAAAAGCCTTATGAGAAGATTTCTGGGCAAGGCAGCCTTATCGGTCCACCATTGTAGGAAACTTTCCACGCCATGCATGTAGCAAGTTAATTAGGATCATTGCTTCACAGAGCACGGCTGCGTTAGCCCGGGCACTGCTGGCATTCCAGAAACCATACGATCTGCATTCCTGCGTGGTATTCTCAGGAGAGTTATATCATCCATTGTAAACCTGGTTGAAATTCAGGAATTAAAAGGGGCATGCGATTTGCTACTGGGCAGAGCGGGGGAGGTGAGGAAGGATAGGCTAGTTTTCCGCGTTTTGGCGAGCAGATCTTCCCAGCTACCAGCCACGCGTGCGGGGGGTGAAGGAGGGTGATCATTAGCAGCGATCTTACATGATAGCCGCCATGCAGTGGGGAGGAGGAAGAGAGGGGTTTGGGTTTGTGTCTCTTAACAGGAACAAGGCATCATAGATCACTGTGTATATGAACGCTGGAGAAGTCATACCTTTAAAGCCTTACCTACGCCGCATGGAAGTTGGGTGCCCGGACCTGCGTCTGTGTGAGATCAGCAACACCACAGCCACAGGCACAGATATTTAACGATTGCAAATGCGACCTGTGTAGTGAATCACATGTGCTACGTAGGTGATAGTGTTATTCACTGTGAAAGGTACTAGCATTGTTCTGTAAAATGTATCTTTTTACATACTTTCTTCCCTGTTTCACTCCCCATGCCCATGCAGCTGCACAGTTGTCCGGCATCCCTACGCCATCCAAGGCTAGCTCAGATAAGCGGGAGGAGAGAACTCGAGATAAATGTTCTCAGAATCATGAAGTAACCACAGTGACAGAGTCCATCAGACATGAGTGGAAAGGATGGCCTGCGATACATCTCCTCTTTTCAGGTGAACGGGAGGAATAGGAGAGACGCTCGAGCTGAGACAGTGGTGGGAGAGATCAGATACCAGAGTGTTAGGCAGGAAGATCGAGCTGTGTAGGCAGGAAGATACCAGCTGTGGTGATCGTGCAACGCTGGAGCTGCTGCGTGTACAATACCTGCAAGAATCCTCAAGCGCATGTGGATCTTCAGGAAGCAGCGAGGTTACATGACCATGATGCCGCTAGCAGCCCCGGGTAACCACCCTCAAAGCTCGCCTCACGTCCCATATCTCACCTCGCATCACCAGACATGTAAGAATCGTGGGGGAAGGCTTTCTGCACCCGCCTACTCCACCCCCCTGGAGAGTGCAAGCAAAAGGCTGTTAATTAACGTTGAAATGTGCTTAAATGCCTTTCCCTTCCCCTCCTTCCAAAACCACAGCAGCCAGATGATACCTTGATAATTCTCTACCTCTTTTATAATTAACTTTTAATATAAAGAATACATCCAAAGGGGGAGGGTGGGTTGCTTACAGGGAATGACTTAAGAAAGAATACATATTTTTAAATGATAACAGAATGGATTTTAATAAAGAATACATGATTTTTAAACGAACTACTGACTTTATTTCCATGTCAGCAAGCTTGTAATGAAAGGGGAAGGGTGTCGTTGCTTTACAGGGAATGAGTCAATCAAGGGGGGAAGGTTCATTAAGGGAAGCAACACAGGGCAGTCACACCGTACCCTGCCGTGCTGAAAACTCTTTTTCAAGCTTCTCTGATGCCGCACCGCTTCCAGGTTGTGCGTTTCTAATCGCCCTGGTCTCTGGCTGCTTGTACTTCAGCGGCCAGGTGAATTTGCCTCAGCTCCCACTATGCAAAAATGTCTCCCCTTACTCCACAGAGATTGGAGCACACACGCAAGCAGCAATAACAAACGGGACATTGGTTTGGCTGAGGTCTGAGCAAGTAAGTAATGATCGCCACGCCGCTTTTAAACGCCCAAATCACATTCTACCACCATCCTGCATGTTGCTCAGGCCTGTCGTTGAACCAGCTCCTGACTACTGTTCAGCTGCCTGTGTATGGCTTCATGAGCCATGGCATCAAGGGTAGGCTCTGGGTCACCCAGGATAACTACAGCATTTCAATATCCCCACGGTGATTTTTCTGGTCTGGGCAAGTAATTCCCTTGCTGCAGCTTGTTGAAACAGAAGTAGTGCTTCCTGAAGACCGCGAGACGTCATGACTCCTTTCCTGGCCATCCCACGGATGTTGGTGAAACGTCCTTGTGATCCACCAGTGCTTGCAGCACCATTGAAAGTACCGCCTTGCGGTTTACGACTGGGTGCCCTGGCTGCTCTGGCCAAGATAGGGATATGGGTTCATCTATGGCCCCCCACAGTTAGGGTGAATCCCATTGACAGCAAAGCCATCCACTATTCCCTGCCACGTTTTCCCAGAGTCACAACCTTCGTAGCAAGCAAGCTTAACGATATGCGTTTGGCTACTTGCATCAACAGCAGCCCCCACAGTAATTTGCCACTCCAAATGATTCCTGACTGACCGGTAAGCTATCTGGCGTTGCAAGCTTCAGAGGGCTATAGCCACCGCTTCTCCACTGTGAGGGCTGCTCTCATGTTTGTATTTAGGCCGTTTCAGGGCAGGGGAAGCAAGTCACAAAGTTTAAAAGAAATGCTCTTACGTATGCGAAAGTTTCGCAGCCACTTGCGAATCGTCCCCACACCTGCAAAACAATGCGGTCCACCAGTCTGTGTTGTTTCCACGGTCCAAAAACCGGCGTTCAATGGGTAGAAGCTGCCCCATTACCAGCAGTAGCTCAAAACGCAGGGGCCCGGGTTAGGAGATTCAGCGCTCCCATGTCTCATCGCTCTCATTCGCCGCTTGCTGCATAGCTGCCTCCTACTCTCCTCCTGCCTTTGCAGTTCATGGTTCAGCATAGACAGCACGAGAGTGCGTGAGGTGTTTCTGCTTGGAGCTTCTTTCTGGATTGAACTCGCATACCCACACCGTGCCTTGGAAAATCAGAGCTCCAAACCTGGGCAAGACAGGGAAATGTCATCAACTAGTTTTCAGCGGGGTTTCTGTTTACCTCCCTGCGCATCCGATGCAGATTGCTGTCCAGAGCGGTAAGTGGTGCAGCTGTGGGATACCCCAGAGGCCAATAAACGTCCATTTCCGTCCACACTAACTTGTAATCAACTGTTTAATATTGAATTAGCGCTAACTCTCCACATCGCTACCCACAGTGCACCGCTCCAGAAATTGACGCTAGCCATGGACCATGGACGCACACTATCGAATTAACGTGCCTAGTGTGGACGCTCACATTCGACTTTATAATATCAATTTTATTAGACCGATTTTAGCTAATTCGATATTATCCCGTAGTGTAGACGTGGCCTGTGACTCTAAGCTGAAAAGCACTTGGGGATTAAAAGAGCTGTAAAGTAATATTATATCCTATGATCTGATATTTTAATAGAGTGCATGCCATATAAAATCATCATTAAATGAAAACTTTAGCATTGTGTGTCCTTTTGAACAGAGCATATATATTTTTCTGGAATTATCCCTCTCCCTTTTAGGCAGCTACAACCCTGAAGTTATAAATAAAGTAACCCATTATTACTAATCAGTTTTGTATTGGGAAAAATCAATTTTGCCTTTATATGTACAACTTTTTGTTTCATATTCAACTTTTTAGTGCCCACTAAACTTAATGCAGCACTAAAGACAAAAGTTTATAGGCCTGATTGAAATCTCAATTACACCAATTTATCTGTGCAATTCCACTGCCTTTAATTGAGTTGCTCCAATTTACATGGGTGAGAGACCAGAAACAGGTTCACTGATTGTAAAGAAATAGTAGTAATTGTGCCTCTGGTACACAGGTGTATGTTAAACCTCTACATAAACGTTATTGGAGATTGGGCATTATGCAGAAGAAGACTATTGCTGAGTTTATAAGAGCATTAGATCAGATAAATCACGGAAGCCATCTATTTTTTCCTGATGGGTGGGATATGCTGCCAAAATGACCCTCTAGTTCAGAATAACTACTATATCTTACTTTGAATCAAGGTAATTTACTCCTGGAAAGATCAAAAAGAAGAGCGAGGCTCACATTTTTTTTCTAATATGATTAAATTAAATATGATTAAATAATGCTGCAGAATTTTTTACAACGGAGTTGTCATTTTGAAATCATGGTAAACTAAAGGTTCCGGAGGTCATCTTTCTAAAATATGCTTTTCTGGCTTAACTGGCAAGGCTTAAGACTGTGCCTAGACTAAATATGCTGCAGTGGAAGCAGCTTGATGTAATGTAAAGAAAAAGAGTCAAGAGTGGCGGTACAAGAGAGGAAGCTGCATGGTGCGCATATGCATGAACACACAAGTGAGAGATGAATATCTTCATGGACCCCTGAGTAACTTAGGTTAGGTCTCTTGAAATTTTATCTGGGATAAAGAAGAGTGTAATTTTGCCTATTCTGATATGAATTATATTGCCTGTTTTTGAATTAGTTAGCTTAATAGAAGTTCTTGACCTGAAGACTTCAGGTATCATTCTGCTGTCACACTTCACAACACCAGTAAAATATAACCAGGGAGTCATGTACAAATGTGACCAAAATAAGAACACCTCATATCTGGGGGAACAACTCAAATACAATGTCATTATAGATTAATTAATTTTGTGTTTCATATTTTAGATAAGAAATTGTTTGGCTGAAGGGCTCAGCACAGCACTGATTTGTGCTGTTCTGAGAAAGGCTCAGGTCTCATAGCAACCTGACAGTTGCTCCAGGAATTAACAAAAACTAGCTGCATCACAAAAGTGATATGTTTAATTTGGGTAAAGAGTGCATCTATCATACTGCTCTGTTGCATACTCTATTGGCTGACAGTGGAGGAGCATTAATATAAGTTTCAGTGCAAGCTGTGTGCTCTCCCATTAGGTAAGTGGTCTAGAATTAGGGTCAAAGGTTTAATGCTGCAAGTCTTTACTAATGTAAGAAGTCCTTACTCACACACAAGAAGTACCACTAAAATCAATGGAGAATAGGCATGAGACAGGGAGTAGGGAGACCTGTGTTCTATGACTCACTGTGTAACATTGAGCAAGCAAGCTAAAGATGCAACTGGAAAATAGGGATAATGATATTTACCCTCCTTTGCAAAGTGCTCTGCTTTTCACAGATGAAATACACTATCTAAAAGCTAGCTTGTATTATTATCTACATGAGTGCTTAGATGACACAGAATCCAATATGATCAATTAAGTGACAAAAATTTGCAGAATGAGGCCCCAAATCTATTCTCCTTTTCACACAAGTAGGCCCAATGCCATCAGCGTAAATACTCATGCGAATAAGGTGAACAAGATAGATGAGGCCAGGCTGAAAGGATAGAGAAATAAAGCACTATTTCATGAAATAAATAAATAAATAATACATCTGGGGGATTGGCATTGGTCTATAATTTTGTCCTGATGCCTGTGGCCCTCATATGGAGAAAGCAAATAATTGCAGAATCAGTGTCCCAAATATATATGTGTGTGTAAGTGAATCCAAAAATATGAAGAAAGCTATAAGGTAACTAAAAACATTTGACAAAATATTTAGTAATGTATTTTTCTTTTCATTTATGAAACTCTTCCAGGTTTGGCTCAGCAATTTTAATGTACCCTATTGGGTTTTGTAAATCATGAAATGACGAATTAAATGTGAAAATGTGATGGTAAGGACATTAAACAGATTACTGCTGAAGAAAGGCTGATACTTCAGGCTTTGCAGTCTGACTTAGGGAAATCATTAACAGATAGTGGTCTTCCTAGGATGCTTCTGATATGTCCAGTGGGACTAGCTTTTACAGAAGCTTTCCTTATAGATCTGTGAGTCTTGGGTGCACTGTTTAATTCCCCCCTTCATCCCATTTCCTCTAACAATTACAGCAATCCCCAGGGACCCTGATGTTGTTCTTAAGGATTTCAGTTTTCCCCTCACCCCATATCTAATTACTATAATCAGTTATATTTACCATCCTTTGTCATAAAGCAAAAATGAATACAGATCTGTTTCTTCTATTACTATACTATTCTATAACTGTTCTTTGTGAAAACTGCTTATTTGATATTTTCTTCCTCTGAAATATGTTATACTTTCTGTGATAAAGTAATGACAACCAAACCACATATTTTATCAAAATCTGAATTTAATTACAGAATCTATCAAGTCTAAGAAGGGATGAACCTTTGTATTTTACCAGGATATCTATGATGAAAAAAAAATAAAAAAGAAGAAAATCTGTCTGCAGACTCAGAGAAACATTATTATATAGCATTATCTGACAGAAAATTCTGATAATCTGTCAAATTAAAAAGCTGATTTGAGGAAATTTATTGAAACCTCTTTTTAAGAAGAGACTTACTGCAAACTCTTGTTTGGGCAGTAGCCAGCCTCTTTGAATAAAAATGATTGTAGGATAGAAAATTTTGTAATCTTGTAAAGCTGGTTTTTTTTTTCATTGAACTGATATCAGTTCCAACAGAAGATGATCTAACAAAATATGAGCGGAAAGTACACTGCTATTTTTATTACCACCAACCTTTTACATGATCTGTGAAATGACATTGTAAAAGGGGCCTAATCTCACACAGGAACATAGGAATCATCACATATAAGCAAGCAGTGCTCAGTACCAAATGCTTCAGAGGAAGATGAAAGAAATCAGTAATGGACAATTGCGGAATCACATGCCCATCAAGGCAATTTCATCCTTAACTCCATATGTTAGTTGTTGGCTATTGTAATTGTAAGGATGTTCCCAGTATCCCTATAAATATCCAGATTTTTCTGAATTCTTTTAATCTCTTGGCTTCCTGAATCCCACTAGGCTCCTGATATTTTGTGGCAGTGAGTAAACAGTTAATTATGGATTATTTAAAAAAAAAACACCTTTCCTTTTCTCTTTTTTAAACGTTTCAGTTCCTAGGAATGTTCTCCTGATCTTGTATTATGAGACAAGTCTAACAAAGAGTATTCAATTTACTTTATATCATTTATTTTATTATATACCCCTATAATATCCCTCATTTCCACTTCCTTGCTAAACTTCATGGATCCGATGAAGTGAGTTGTAGCCAACAAAAGCTTATGCTGCAACAAATTTGTTAGTCTCTAAGGTGCCACAAGTACTCCTATTCTTTTTGCTAAACTAAGTGGCTCCAGTTGTTTCAGTCACACCTCATAGGGAATTTTCTCCATGTCTTTAATAAATGTTGCAAAGAGTCCTGTGGCACCTTATAGACTAACAGACGTTTTGGATCATGAGCTTTTGTGGGTGAATACCCACTTCGTCGGATGCATGTAGTGGAAATTTCCAGGGGCAGGTATATATATGCAAGCAAGCTAAGGAATATATGAAGTTAGTCAACAGGAGGATGAGCTCTCTTCTACTAGTTGAGGTGTGAAAACCAAGGGAAGGTGAAACTGATTTGTAGTTGGACAATCCATTCATCCCGTCTTGTTTAATCCTAACTGATGTGTCAAATTATGCAATCAAGCTGAAAGCTCAGCAGTTTCCTCTTTGAAGTCTGGTTGTGAAGATTTTTGCTGCAGAGTGCCACTTAAGGTTGCTTAGAGTGGTCAGAGGGGGTTGAAGTGTTTCCTAACAGTTTTGTATATTGCTTCTAATATCTGTATTGTTCCATATTATCTTCTTTTCCATATGAACGTCCATTTTGGTCCCATGTAGATAGCAGAGGGGCGCCATTGCTGGATATGATGTGAAATTACATTGTGACATGCAGGTGTATAACCGGTGAGTGTGGACGGTGGGATAGGTCTTGGTTGGATGTCCGTACTCGTACGATGTGGGCACGAGTTGGACATCGGAGTTTTTGCTACTAATGTACGGTTACAACGCGGATGAGGTTAAACTAGGTGCGGTTGCAGTTACTGGTCGATGTGATGATATGTTCAGGTTGGCAGGTTTTCTGTGGGCAAGGACTGGCATGCCACGCCAAGGCTGTGAAAGTGTGGGAATCATTGTCCGCAGGAAGTTTGATCCCTAATGATGCATTGGAGGGTTTTAGCTAGGGACTGATATGTGATGGCCATGGAGTCCTGTGTTTTCCTTCTTGGTTTGTCTTGCTGAGTAAGAGAGCCTCTGGTACAAATCGTCTGGCCTCTGTTGATCTGTTTCCATTCCCTCGTGCGATAGTATGAGTTTTGAAGATGCTTGATGGAGATTTTAGTAGGGATGGTCTTGTCTGAGGGTAGAGCAATGAGGTTGTGAATTTCAGAGTGCTTGCTGTAGACAATGGATCGGGATTCCCGGATTAGATGAGCATGAGAGGTAGGCATAGCGTCGTAGTTTTGTATAGGTCGGTGTTCATGTACATCACTTATTTGCACCGTGGTGTCTAGGAAGTGGACCTCCCACGTAGATTGGTCCAGGCTGAGGTTGATGGTGGAATTTTTCCAGAGTCTCCTTCCCATGGGTCCAGATGATGAAGATGTCATAAATGTAGCGTAGGTAGAAAAGGGGCGTTAGTGGACGAGAGCTGAGGAAGCGTTGTTCCAGGTCGGCCATAAAAATATTGGCATATTGTGGGGCCATGCGGGTGTTGTCACCTTTCTCTTAACCCATTCTATTTCTGCTATAATTTTTTGAGGTAAGGCGACAAGAACTGAACACAGTATTCCAGATGAGAGTGTGCCACTGATTTACTTAATAATTTTATATTTTCAGTATTGTTTTTATCCCATTCTTTATGCATTCTAAGATCACGTTTGCTTTTTTGACCATTACTGCACACTGAGAGGAGGTTTTCACTTTAGTCTTTGTCCGGAGTCGTTACAGTTAATTTAGATCCCAGCAGCAGTAATTATCCCACCAATGTGAATTACATTCCATGCATCAACTGTGATTTCCACCTGCTATTGTGATGCCGATTCGCCTATCTTTACAAGTCCCTGTGCTGTCTTCTCCAGTATAGACTAAACTAAATTTGTGTAATCTATAACTATTGCCATGTCACTGTTCCATCCCTTTTTAATATTCATAATAAATAGATTGTCTATGGTATAAATCAGCATAGCTACATTGCTGTAAATGGATTTACACAAATGATTTAAACCAGCTGAGAATCTGGCCCTGTGCTTTCAGTCTCTTAGCCAGTTTATGATCTATGAAAAAACTTTACCTTTCTCCCCATGGCACCTTGCTTTCTGCCTGAATAGCTTCTTGTGAGGGACTTTAACAAAGGGCTTTGTGAAACTCAAAATAAATGTTATTCAGTGGTTCTCCTTTATCCCGTCTATCAATCTACAACAGATTTAGCAGTAATGGGAGTTACCTGTGGAAGTTCCCAGGTATAGAAGTCAGATTAATAGAATCCCAGGAAAGCTGACTTCTTGAACGTGTGAAATTCATTACAGCACATTGATGAGTTTTGCCTCTCAAGTATCGCAGGATTAACCTCTACTGGGTAAACCAAAGAACTACAGAACCATGGACCAGATGCCTCCTAGATCCAAGTAGAGAGATGACACTCCCTTTTGCACACAAATGTTTACCCACATTATGCATTTTACTTTCTCTGTTTCGCTAGGTGGAGGGTTCCTGGGAGTTCATCATGTCTCCTGCCCTCTCTGCATTATAGTAATTCCCTGGGAAGAACTGGAGTTTAACGAGCAGGCCTAGTTTCACTGGTCCCACATTAGTTTTCAGAGCCTAAGTGACGAAGGCTATAGGGACAATGGATGCTCCATCTGATGGGGAGGAGGGGATTATGCCTACCTTACAGTGGCCACAAGTTTGGGACTGGGCAGTAAGACCCTTTATATCTGCTCCTAGTTTCTCCAGCTCAGTGGCCATTTTCCTTTGGACTATGCTTCTTCTGGGGTCTTGCTCCCCACAAGCAATGTGCGCTACTCCTCTAAATTTGTGAGTTCAGACAGCAATTGTAACATCTCACTTGGGATCAAATTGGACACCCTGGCAGACCTATGCTGTCTTAACATGAAGAACATTCTGAAGCTCCATGAGCTGATAGTAATAGCTCTAGGTGATTGCAAGATTATCCTGCAGCAGATGCAGTCATTGTGTAGGCATCCACTTTTCATGTCATCATCTCATGTTGGGCATTCTGAACCTGTGTGGAGGCAGTCACAACAGGTGGTGAAATATGTTTCCCATTCATTAGACTACCCAGGGAAATGAAGGATCAATTGCCAGATTGGGAATGGCTCTGAAGGAGATGAATGATCTTTCCTGGCAATCAGAATGGATCCTAGCAACAGACCTTCAAGTCTATTCAGATGTGGTGGTGGGTCTTTGGACTGGGAGTATATTTCCAAGGACAGTGGTGTGCAGAGTAATGGACACTGCATGGGCTGGTTTGGGAATGCTATAGGATATCACTCATTTGGGATTTTTTTCTAGTCATAATGAAGTTATGATGTGGAGGAAGAAATATATAGACAAGCAGTTCCTACTCAATCAGTGGTCCATATTAACAGCTTGGCCAGAAAATCTCCTAAGGTTATGCAGCATGTGCATATTTGTGTGCTATGATGTCTAACTCTAAACCTGAGAGTCAGCCCAGGAATAGATATCAGATTGCTAATGCTCTGTCTCATTTCCAGTTGGAGAGGGTCTGAGCATCTAGATGAGTCTAGCCATGATGGCCCCATTCCTGGCTCCTAACTGCTTTGGGTTTGGCAGAAAGATTGATAACTTAAGATCTTGAGAGAGGCCCTAGGACAACATCAGGTTTTCAGGATTCTTAGCCTTTACTATGTGACTCATACCCAAGTTCTCAGCTGCATTAATCCAGAAGGGCATGTCACCACACACAATACCACATTGGGATTTAATCTTGCGCCAGCATAGCTGTGTTTTCTAACTCATACAAGTGATCTTGGGTGTGCAGGTTCCTAGAGGGCTTGGCTTGATCATAACCCCAGCAGGATCTGTATCACGCAGTCACTATGCAGGTCCTATCTGCTTCAATGGTATGGAAACTGCTCTTTCTGGGAGCGTTTTTTGGCAGCTTTTCTTGTGTTACCTGTGTTGGAGAGATTGTAATAGTGTCAGACCTAGAGGAGTTAGACAGGGCTTTGGCACGGGGTGCTTCACAGTACAGCAGACAGGGACAGCTGTGTTTCAGCTATGTTTTTCTAAGATGGTTAAGATGGGCTAGAGATCCATGATGGTTGTCTGGAAATGCAAGTTTGCCGATTCCAGGCTCTACTGGCATCTCACTTATCTCATCCTGCAGTACCAGGCCCCTCTCTGTCTCCTCTGGGACAACAGCTTTTTGCCTAGATACCAGTTTGCCCATATCTAATGTACTGGTTACTGCAGAGAAGACTCAAAAAAAGGCCAGGTCTGGTGCCAAATCTCACTGGCTGGGAGGTGACTAAAGAGGCCTTAAGGCACTGAATAAGTTAGCTGCTAGATACTTTAGTAGGAAAAGGAGGGTTACATCTCTTCTATAATACATTTTGTTGCATTAATTTATATATAATTTTTGTTTCTATATTTACTTTGGCTACATCTTTCCCGTTTTTCCAATGTTTGCTTTTATTTTGTTATGTCTGTAAAGAAACAGAATTCAAATTTATATGTTTACGTGTGTTCACATCCTCCTCTACAAATATCAGCATAAACACACACACACACTGTGTGCACGCATGGCACATACGTATTTTATTAAATATAATATTTATTTTACAGTTTATTTTGGGAAGAATTTATATGATCACTTCAAAGTATGTTTTTCTGACTTCTAGTAAACATATAGTGAGAAAATGATAGGATACCATGAAGTGTTAGCTACACTGTTTAGTTATCTACAAATTCTGATTGATTATTGTAAAATTGCTAAGAGGCACAATAAGAGAAAGAACAACACTCTGGCAAAATGGAAGGTAGCTAAGATACTACACAGGCAATGAAATTAAAACAAACCTGTCTGTAAGTACAGGTTTCCTTGTGGAAAATCTTCACCCAATATCTTTTAGATCAGGGGTTGGCAACCTTTCAGAAGCAGTGTGCCAAGTCTTCATTTATTCACTCTAATTTAAAGTTTTGCGTGCCAGTAATATATTTTAACGTTTTTAGAAGGTCTCTTTCTATAAGTCTATAATATATAACTAAAGTATTGTTGTGTGTAAAGTAAATAAGGTTTTTAAAATGTTTAAGAAGCTTCCTTTAAAATTAAATTAAAATGCAGAGCCCCCCAGACCAGTGGCCAGGACCCAGGCAGCGTGAGTGCCACTTACAATCAGCTTGCATGATGCCATAGGTTGCCTATCCCTGTTTTAGACTAAAACATTATAACTCTGAAAATAATCTTTCTTTTGTAAGGTAATAGAAGGAGAATGAATCATGTGGCATGTTGTAGGAAACTGGAAGGAAGATGTTTCTAAATATTTTAGGCAAAAAGAGATCCACTGCACATTTAAAAATAACAGATTAATTAACCTGTTACTCTGGTTTATTCTTAATTAAACAATACAGAAGCAAGAAGAGGGGGTAAATCTGCGTTTAAATATTTTGGTGAGAGGTGCTTTATAAAATTAGATAGAAAAATCTCAAAAAACAGAAACTGCAGAGACCCATATCTTTGGGCACTGAAATGAAAGTTAATGTCCCATAATGCAGGAATCCTTTACTATTTCTCCACCCACCAAACATCTGATATATCAGCTAGTTCATTGAGTAGTCAGGACGGTTAAGTGTTCCTGTCAATCCTTAAAGTACTAATAACAGCAACACTTCTGAAATGGATATAGCAGGAGATATAACAGTGTTTGCCAACCTGCAATGTTTGACATCTTTAAGACTTCACTTCTAGAAATGCTGCTTTCAGGAGAGCTGGGGTGATCTCTCTCAAAATGGCACCACTTACATATTTAGAGAAAAATCATTCCTGCACACTTCTGAACTATTCTGTGTTTGGAGGTATCCACACTCTTCTGAGCTGGTTTGATGCCTCTCAGACTGAGATATCAAAGCGAGTATATGAAGAAACTATGCCGTTCTGAAGAAAGGCATAGCAAAAGCTCAGCATTAGATGAAATAACATGAGAAAAATCAGAAGTATGGAAAGATGATATGTTGGTTAGAAGGGAGGAAGAAAGAAAACAACTTTTGAAGATGATGTTATTGCATGAAGAAGGGCAATATGATGTTAGTGATAAAAACTCAAGGAAAATTAAAGCCTTACAATGGTTGTGTGTCAGTCAAACAATAAAACAAGCAAGGAAATTCTGAGCTTTGTCTGAAAGAGTGGCTTTAATTGACCTCAACCGTAGCTACTGTGGGGACAGCAAATATAAACAGAAATACTGCAAATAATGTTTTATCGTTTTACAGAAAGTATCTAGAAACTATCTCCACACAACAATCTAGATAAGATTTTTCATGAAAAGGAAAGTGTCCTCATTTTGCACTCACCATTGTCGGCACTGCAGGACATGGAGGTGACTCTCAGATGATCTTACATTCCACGAGAGAAATTGGCCACTATCTTTCGCACAAAAATCTAGGTATGTTGTATATTTATGGAAAGTTAAAAAAAATGTAACTGAAGTCTTGGACATGGTCTGGATGTATAGTTTCAGCATGGTCATTTCCTTATTTTTAAAAGGGAACGTTAGAGTATTCTGTATATTAAAATGCCAGTACTACACACCTTATGTTGTATGTTTTCATTTCTGCAAAATGGAGCTATCAGTATGTTAACATTTGTTTCGTTCCTGAGGGTTTGGGATATTGCTCTAAAGTCAGACTTTTTCCATACCACTGCCTTCATGGCTCAGATGCTGCTTAGCATTGTCGTGGATGGCTACTTTAGAGCCGCAAAAGATTGCAGCCAGTGTAAAGGAACATAATAATAATCAACATGAGCATCCCTTTCCTCTGCCCTCTCCAAAAGTCCTGTTTACTCTTCTCATTAAAGTCTCACTCCATTTCCCTTTATCCCAGCCTCCGCTTACCCTCCAACCCTGTTAAAGTTAAAAAGCTTTGGAGAAAATCACGTGCATGCACACACACAATATGCTTTTCTCTGTGATATAATATCACTATTCTAAAGTTTGTTGCTATGCTAGTTTGTTGAACATATTGGCACACAGACCTTGCTATGTGGAACCACCTTTTGTATAGATTTTCTACACCATTTTTGTTTTAAATATGAACATTTTCCCAGATTTGATCCACAAGAGACTGTTCACCTATGCAATTTTCTATTCCTGAGGTATAAAACTGAGAGGATCCTCTCAAACGCAAAGGAAA
Source organism: Chelonoidis abingdonii (assembly GCF_003597395.2). Taxonomy (NCBI): domain Eukaryota; kingdom Metazoa; phylum Chordata; order Testudines; family Testudinidae; genus Chelonoidis; species Chelonoidis abingdonii. The sequence continues at coordinate 189,932,949 of NC_133771.1, read as the reverse complement.
AAAAGTTGAATCAAGTATAATAAATTCATTCTTAGCACAAGGGATGCATTTGATATCCTCTGTAATTAAAATATAAACCCATAAAGAAGCGGACAGTCTTCTTTTCTTTATTTTAAAAGATAAAAAAGTCTATCATTTATTTGTAGCTAAAAAGATTAACTAGCAAATATGCTAAGCAGACTAGCTTTCATTTACATCTCCAGCTTTCTGCCTTTGATTTACTAATACAAACACTCACAAAAATAGTCCACAGATAATGTGTAGATTTGCAAGTTACCACTAATGGCTCAACAATCATTTTAAAAAAGAAACGTTGTATATTTGAAAAACTGATGCCTTTAAAAACTAATAATATTAATGGCAGACATTCTTCTTCAATGCACAGTATCTGAATACTAAATTCAGGCCTGATCCTGGAAACCCTTTCTTCTTGTGAGTGGCCCCATTGATGTCTCATGTGAGTAAAGCTTTCGTAGGATTGAATCCGTATATTGTATTTAACTAAATGTGCTTTAAATTGATTACTTGTGTATGCAGCTAAGAACTGATGTATTTTCTTCTCTTTCTAGATCTGTTGTAATACTTCTGTTGATTTCATACGTTTCAAAGCACTATAAAAGCCTGATGTTATTAAAAGACCACAGACAATATTTTTTTCAATACACATTTTCCCATAATCATTTTTGGGAGGCTTATCATGCTGCTTTTGTCAAAGCCTTTTCTATGTCTAAGTACAATGATCCAATAAAGAATAAAACAAATTTTAAAAGGAACTTGTCTATTTTGTGCCTTGACATCTACATTTTTCCATTTTCACTGATGTTTTTAAATATGACAAAAGATAGGAAATGCCATCATCACAAACTGCAAGATGTTCATGACTCTTTGACTACCCAATTAATTACAAGAGCATCTTGAAGAGGAGTCAATATTTTATTAATGCAGAAGCAAAGCAAATCACATTTCCAAATACTCCTCCACCCCCTCTTCCACAAATGTTTGTTTACTTTCTTACCTGCTGGGTAACGTTCTATAACTGGCCAGCTGTCCACCTGTAATGTGGCATTGCCACCACTTCTTGTAAAACGTACTACATGGTATTTTCCATCATTAATGATTGCGTTGATCTCTTCGATAGAGATGTCATCAGTTCCAACATTAAACTTAACTCCAATTTTTCCCTGGTGCTGTTTAAAAAAAAAAAAAAAAAAAAAGGAAGAGGAGGAGGAAGAAGAAGAAGAAGTACTAATTAAGAGTTGTTTTACTGAGAATTAGAGAGTGTGTTGTACTGGGAAAGATTCCTAACAACAGCTTCTCTCCTCAGATTTAACTTCTGAAGGCTTACATGGGATAGTGACAAAACTCCTGACAATTCATTGACCTGGGACATCTCTTTCATGGATAATTGATATTCCAAATCAGTTACTTTCACCAACTGAGTATGCTCCTTTTCCCAGCGGGTCTCACCAAGAAAAAAAATTAAAAAGCTCAAGTAAATTTCTTCCCTATGTTTCCCAGTCTTCTTAATGAGCACCAGATACCCTTCTTTATTTAATGGGCTTCAAAAATAGCAAAGTCAGCACTAGCTCCTGTTTCATCAGCAAGAAGAATAGGGATTTCTTTCAGCTTGAAAAACTGGGACCCATTTTCACAATCCCCTTCTCACAAACCTAACCTATACTCACAAAAACAGTCCTGAAGAAGTCAATAGGACTAGTCTAATGAGCATGGATGACTGATGTGAGTAAGGATTTTCAGAATTAGACCCATAGAGGGATGGAGTTTATTTGTAATGCAAGAGAAGTGTCTGTCACTTTAAACAGACATACACTCAGACCCTGCAATCGGATCTACACAAATGCAGAATCAGGGCCATAGTTATTTCAGTGATAGTTGAGGGAACTCCACATTTCACAGGAATAAACCTAATACCTTGCATTTCCTTTCACAGGCAAAAACTTGGGGAAGAGGAAACTTTCAGAAGAATTTTCAGGAAAATCTAGAAATATTTAAAATTTCTTAGCCTCATTTTCTGTGTGAGAAATATTCTAAGCTTATATTCTTTTTATAATTCTGCAAAACAAAAACTGCTGATGATTTCACTAAACATATACTACTGATTTATTCATGCACAGGATTATACCTTTTTTGAGAAGGGTAAATGGTTCAATACATTCTAATAATTAAGAAGGCATCTGTAATGGGGTATTTATAGCTTAATGAAGTATTTCAGTGTGCTCATTAAAAATAGTGACTAAAGAAGTTATGGGGGGTTTTTCTACAATAGTCAGGAGTTATACTTCATTTGTGAATAATGACGGTTATTAAACTGAGGTGAAAAGGAAATATTGAACAGTGTGGTATCAAAGGCATATGTAGAGTTAATAAGAATTCTATAAATGGTTTCATAGTTTCTGAAAATGACATTTTTATTTCAAAAGTTATTTTTTTTATTAGATTTACTCCAAGAAACTCACTTCACAACCCATATCTCCTTCACCCTCTTGATATTTCCAAAAAGAGGCTCTGTCCTTCCAATGCAGCTTTGATCTGTGCCCTCTCTGTCCATTACTCCCCTAGACCCACAGGCTGCAGAAGTCATGTCCGATAACTCCTCTGTCCCTCACCTCCTCATCTTTTGAAGTCCAGTCCTTTCTGGCTCCACTTCTTCCTCAGCTGCTGACAGCTCCCATCCCTTTGCCTGGCTCTTTCTTGCTCTTCTATCAGTCTTCTACTTTGAACGGAAGTGACTTCAATTTTCCATGTTTCTACCCCACTCTCCTCCCACAGATTAACTATCTCAGCTTCTCCAGATGCACTGCTGATGCCTTTAGAGAATGTCCCATCATTCCTCAATGACTTCCTCTGTGTTATGTTTCTATTCTCTCTTCTCTCAGCTATGCTCTCTTCTTTTCAAAGCAACTTTAATTTGAAGGGGCCCTTCTCCAAACGTATTCCTTTTAGTCTGCTGCCTCACTGCTCATTCTCTCCTCCTCCACCTGCTCCAGCCTGACTGTACTCCTCTAGTTCTTTTTTTATCTTGCTGACCACTCCTTCAGTGTTTCTTTGGAGGCTTATCTTCGTCCTCCTCCACTTTCCATCCCTTTTGGTGTCCCTCAGGCTTTGGTCTTGTCCCCAAATTTACCTTTTTTCCCTTGTGACAGTTACAGAGAACTAGTGATCTCCCAGTGATGTGCAGGAGATTACCAAATCCAAAAAGCAACTGTCACTCCACCATATATCCAAGTGCCAGAGCTGAAGTGGCTGAGAAAATGTGTAAGATTTTCACCATTTCCTACTATTAAAGCAGTAATTTGTGTGCTTCATGTGTCTTATTCATCCACTTATCCTGCTATTGATATTCAGCAGAAATATAAGATTACCATAATTCTCTAGCAATCACCACTTTCACTAGGTGATGAAATACAGAACTTTTTAATGCATATGACTTCATTATATATGTATTTTTTTTCAAAGTTTTTTCAAGAAATCAAAGGCTTTGACATTCATGAAGCAGACTCCATTTTTATGGTGAATCATAATTACAGTACTCATATACTCCATTTTGTCTACGTGCTTTCTCAATTCTCTCTATATATTTATAAACAAAAATGACAAACAAATCACCTTTAAGTGAATGGGACAAGTATAAGCATGGGATGTTTAGCACGCGCAGTGCCTTTTCCAAACTAAGTTACTGGTTACTGTGATGTCATTTTAAATTGGTCACAGCACAATTTCCATATATTAACACACCAAACAATCTTTTATAAACTCAAAAGACAGAACCCTTGGCTATATACGATTTATACATATCTATATATGAAAAACATGTGTTTGCCCATTTTACATCCATATGAATGTCGATAGTATGCACAGCATGTCAGCTAAGTACACAACATTCATCAATATGGAACATTCATCTCAAACTTCATGATCAGGCATATGGTTTATTATTGTTGATTAGAACCCGATATAGGTTGCAATTTATGCTGTTATCAAGACAAAGTCATCACACCTCTAATATGGTAACATGGTACAGAAAGGCATTAAAAACTTGATATGAAAGGGAACTATTTCATGGACTTTGCCATGGGAAGCTCTATTATCATTAGTGATAGTTATGAGATTAAAACACAATGTAACTCTTTTGGAAACGAGGGGGAAATATTTAGAGCTGGTTGGGAATTTGTTGACTAATTGTTTTTTCTTTCAAAAAAGCTGATTCATCAAAACTGAAACCCCTCACTAAACAAGGATGGAGGGTTCAATGAATTTCCCAACTCAAAAAAGTGTAGAAAAAATTTCAGAATTGTGAGAACATTTGTTTTGAAAACTTTGAAGCATAATATTCTATTTTTCCAGTTTGAAATGAACTTTAATTTGGAATTTCAAGCTAATTAGACTGAAAAGAAAAGAAAGGAAAAGAAAAGAAAAGAAAAAAGATTTAAATCAGAACTACATTTTTCAAAATTATAAAATGGAATGTTTTAACCTGAAATGAGTAAAAATCAGTTTCTTGGTTTGTGAATATTTTAAAAATTTTGACTTTTTATCCTAATTCAAGACAGGAAAAAATGCTGAACTCAAAAATATTCACAGGATGAGAAAAACATTTAGATATGGTGTGGTTTTGCTGCCTAGTATTCCTTTATTGTTATACCTGTATTTAAAATTGACTTTTGATCATTATGTCACGTATATTGTCCTAGTAATTAAATATATTCTCTCTTCTATATTTTTATTTATTATTTGTACCACTGTAGTGCCTAGGAGCCCTAGTCATGGACCAGGACCTCATAGTGCTTGGCGTTGTATAAACACAGAATAAAAGCACAGTCCCTGCCCCAAGGCACTTACAATCTAAGCACTGGTCTACAGTAGATAATTAAGTAAGTTTAACTGTGTCAGTGAAGGGTTTGAAGAGCTACTTACACCAACAGCAGAACCCCTCCCAGCTGCTTAGGTAGTGTCAACATTGAAGCTCTACAGCTGTGCCGCTGCTACTTTCCTTACTATGAATCAGCAGTGGTGTAATGGTGAGAAATTCCTTTTCAGATACTATGGTGATGAGCACTATAGGACTGCCTTTCAATTATTAACTATGGGAGTAAATCAGGGGTGCGCAAAATACGTCCCAGGGGCCGCATCCGGCCCTTCAGACATTTTAACCCAGCCCTTGAGTCGTGTTGGGTAGCAGAGTCCAGGGCTTGCCCTGCTCCATCCAGGTAGCAGGGTCGGCGGCTTGCCCCGCTCCGCACGTGCTATGGCTCCACGCGGCTCCTGGAAGCAGAGGCATGTCCTCCTTTCGGCTCCTACACGCAGGAGCAGCCAGGGGGCTCCGCACGCTGCCCCCGCCCCAAGTGCTGCCTCTGCAGCTCCCATTGGCCAGGAATTGCAGTCAATGGGAGGTCCAGGGGCAGCACCTATGGACCAGGCAGTGTGCAGAGCTGCCTGGCTCCCCCTCTGCATAGAAGCCATAGGGGAGACATGCTGCTGCTTCTGGGAGCTGCTTGAATTAAGCACCACCCAAAGCCTACACCCTAGACCCCCTCAGCCCTGATACCCCTCCCACCCTCTGAATCCCTCGATCCCAGCCTGAATCACCCTCCTATACCCCCAACCCCTCATCTTCAACCCCACCCCAGAGCCCGCACCCCTAGCCCGAGCCACACCCTACAGCACCCCAAACCCCAGACCCAGCCCAGAGTCCCCTCCCGCACCCTGAACTCATTTCTGGCCCCACCCCAGAGGCCACAACCCCAGGCAGAGCCCTCACCCCCTCCCATATCCCAACCCCCAATTTCATAAGCATTCATGGCCCACCATACAATTTCCATACTCAGATGTGGCCCTCAGGCCAAAAAGTTTACCCACCCCTGGAGTAAATCAACATTTGTGTTGAATGATTATCCTTTGTACTCGTATTACCAGAGAGCAATGAGGACAAATTAAAGGATGAAACTCACCTAGACAGGAATAGGCAGGGCTTGTATAAAGCCATATAGCTGAGAATGGGGGAGGGGCTGCAATGCTGAGGTCTGCAGTCACTCTCTCTGAGGCTAGAGAGAGAAAAGAATTTGACCTGAAGGGATGGAAACACCTGGAGGAGGGTGGAAAAGAAGACTGATAGAGTCAATGTAGGAAGCAGTCCAGGAAACAGCAGCAAGGAATGGTACAGTGCAGACCTTAATCACTGGTTGCAGGTTCCCTGGGCTGGAACCTGGAGAAAAGGGCAGGCCCTGGTTCCCCTGCCAGCCACTGAGGAAGTGGCACCATTGATGGGGAGTGAATGGGAAGATTTCCTGGGACAACTGATACAAAGAGACTTTGGTACACAAACCCTTGGAAGGGGAACACTAGAGTGACCTGGCCGGAGGGTTGAGCCAAGAATATGGAGTAGTCGAGTTCCAAGAGGGACAGAGAGTGTGAGAGAGACAGGTGAGCACCTGCAGAAACAGGCATCAGACTGGCAGAGCCAATTCCCCAGCTCTGGCCACAAAGAGGAGGAGCTCCAGCAGGGAAAGCACCCCATGAAAGGAAGCATTGGATGATTTAGAGAAGTGGTTTTCAAACTTTTTAGACTGCATACACCTTTCCAAATTATATAGTCTACTGCATACCCCATCTGAGATAGGGTCATGATATACCTATGCTTAGATTGCCAAGTTTTACTACACAACTGCATTGTGTGCCATTACAGGATTTTTCTGTGCATCTCTTCTGAAGAGAGTTTGCATCTTTCCTGATGAGGATTGCATAATCTTAGGGGTAGGCCAGTCAAAAACCACTAATTTAGAGGATTAGTAATGGTAGTAATTAGTAATCTGATGCTGAGCAAATTCAGACCTCCATAGTTAAAGAGGAAGCTAGTTGCCATGTTATAAATCCAATTTTTCACTTGTTCTTATGCACATGAACACAATAACCTCAGAAGAATGAAATCAATCCACCCCTGAAGTTTTACATATTACATCTCATTTCAGGGAAGAGTTTTCTGGGGAGTTTCGGGACAAAGCACAGGGAGTTTTAAAGATACAAGGCTTAAAAATCTCTCATGTTCCAACTGTCTGGTCAACTACAGGAGCCTGACCTCAGGCTGTGAGGACAAGTATATTAAAGACTGGGAGGCACTTAAATACTATGGTGATGAGGACCAACTAACTAGCAGAGAGATGGAAAAGGATAAAGCAGGTTTATGTTTGGGGTCCAATCCTTCATTCCTAACACAGAGATCTATAAGAGTGCTAAGTGCTCAAGGGCTGAAGGAATGGCTCTAGGTCTATTACAGAAATATGTATCAATCATCTGAAAACTCTTGCCCTCAAGCCACTGATTGTAACTATTGCAACGTAAGAACAGCAAGGGAATGTTTTCAGACATGTTTTATGGACTGTGTATTCTAAATATTGCTATCTTGTCCTGACAAAACACTGAGAATGCAGATGATCCACAGAACTGGAGCAGCTCACATGAAATGCAAATCAAGGCAAGAGCTGACAGTTATGATTTTGTTTCTTTTTGGCCTCTGGTTCAGCACTACCAGTTTGCCAACTTTAGAAGCAGTAAAAACTATGGAAGTATAAAAATACATCCCCAAATTAATGATATTTCTTGTGGCATCAGCAAGGTTTTACTATTCTCTATAGTAATAACTCTGGAATGTGTGCAAATTTGGCACAAAATTACTTTTAGAACAGACCACAGATAACCCAAGCTCATAATGCTTGCAACCTTTAATCACTTCCAAAGAAAAGCAATAATACTGACACTCCCACAGGTGAATAGCTGGAGTAAAAAATTCCACACCTGCCAAACTGTGTCTTATAGATTCAGTTCCCCGAGGTACTACACTATAGTGAATACAACAATAAAATATTGGAAATATCTAATGTCTTTATCTGCATCTAAGTTTTCTTGAAGAATTAAAAATTAATATAATCATTTTTTCATTAGAGTTGAACTGGAGGGTAATGCTCTAAATTTTAAAAACACACTATACAAATAATAAAAATCATTAGTGAATTGAAACTACTAAGGAAATACACACATAAGAATGGTCACTGCTTTAGACAAGGGAAGATAAAAATTGCAGATGACAAGATACATGCTGACTCCAAGATTAATAGACTAACTCTGTATATTTTAATCTAATGTTTCATCAATATTCCTGTTACCGTACATGTCTTCTAATCGGATTGCTTCCTGGAATGAGATGAAAAATATAAAGCTTCTGGGAAAAGATCTTTTAAATGATATCTGTTTTCTACATTTTCAAAGCACCAAGTCAACTTTCTGAATTTAAGTACTAATATTCATATTCTGTCAGGTATTATGTCTTCTCATGAGACACCTTTTACCTAAAGTAGGAATTGAAAGATTTGAGCACTAGGTATTGAAGTTTGTCCTATGAAAAGCAATTAAAATGACTTGACTTGATTATCTATTTTTTTTATTAACAGAGGCCTAATTTAAGTTCAGAAGACATTAGTATAATATTCACACACACATACAAACATCATCTTTTCTCCTGAAAGAGAACCCACTTCACCTCTACTGAAGGGCAGCCATCTCTGGAGTGGAATGTAGTACATGTTGTATCATTGCTATCTGCGCTATACAGAAGTTTAGACAGGGCTTGGAAACTTTAGCCAAAAACCAAAACCTTCTATCCACAGGTATATGTGTAAGATGAGGTAGGGGTGAGGGCTTGGCTGGGCTCAGGTTTCAGTCCCGCTCCTGGAGTCCTGTAGTAAATTTTCTTGTGATAAGAGAGACTGAACTAAACCTTTAAATGACCTCAGAGCTTATATGCCATTAAATTATCTACTTTTTACTAAATCAATACAGCAGTAATAAAAATTTACTGTCTACCAAATGCCCCTGGTTGACATAAGAAATAGTAGCAGACAGCAATACTATCACTATAACAATTTTATGCACACAAATACATGCAGATGCTTTTAGAGCAGTGGTGGGAAGCCTGCAGTCTGTGGGCTTCACATAGCCCATCAGGGTAACCCGCTGGCGAGCTAGTAGACAGTTTGTTTACATTAACCATCCACAGGCACGGTTGCCCACAGCTCCCAGTTGCTGGGAACGGCAAACTGCAGCCACTGAGAGCTGCGGGCAGCTGTGCCTGTGGACGGTCAATGTAAACAAACTATCTCACAGCCCGCCAGTGGATTACCTTGACCAGCTGCATGCGGGCCACAGGTTGCCCATCACTGTTCTAAAGCCAGTGCACTATTAAAAGTTGCTTTATAAAAAATCCAGACATTTAAGCATTAAGCAATGGCCTTTAAAAGAGGTACATGAAATACCGGCCCCTAACATCATACTAATTTAAAAGTGACATCTAATAAGCTCATATTAGCCAGGTATCATTTTTGAAATGCAGGAGGTGTTACGGGAATAACTGATGTGAGAAGCCTTTTGTTTGTAGCAAAATGCCACATATATGACCATATAAAAAGAAGGAACCATCCCAGCACTTCAGAACTGAATGCAACTGTTTTTTACTACTACGAAGCAATGATTCATATTACTTTCTACTTTGAATTAATTGTCCTTACCAACGGCTTTAAACTTTCTCATAACAATTCAATTTACATATAAAACTCAGAAGCAGAACATCTAAATATATGTTAAGAGCATATTTATAAATCTGCAGCTCTGGCACTTTATTTTCAATTCTCAGTGAATTTACTATACCCCTGTTTAGTTTTAACCATCATTATTTTTAGTCCTGTATCATGGATGCATTATTTTAAGTTGTTTTGATGATGAATTACTGGGATGACACAATTACCCTAACAATCTCCCCCCAAAATGCAACATTTATAGAAGACACATGGAGCACAGCCCTCAACAGCAGCACATTGCATCTTATTATCCACTCAGCATCATTATTGCAGTACACAACATTTTCTTGACAAAATATGCAGTAAAGAATAATTTAACTAGTCAGCCCTTAACATTGTACTCTTCATCAAAATAGTATGTAGTGTGTAAATCCCTTAACCTCTTCAGTGCCAGGCCTGAGACAACTTCTTATAGGTGAGTAGAACACCCCATATATACTTATGTGCCATGTGAGGTTATTATTGCAAGGAAAACAGGCTTTTAAGATAATTACCTTCCTAAGATGCCCAGTGGAACTTTTCATGGTATAAGGATGTTTATCGAGGTCTTGTTCCTGAAAACTTCTCCATGAGAGTGGACTTCTGTGCAGAATACCAGTGACTTCAGAAGAGCTTCATGTACCTTAGTTAATGGGAGTTCAGCTTTTGACACCTTCTGATTCCTTCTCTGAGTCCACCACCCAGAAAGTCAGGGACAGTGTGCGTCAAGTGGGGCACCCAACTTATAGATGCAAAATTAGTCCTATTCTCTCTTTTGTACCTATTTAACTATTTCCGTAAAGGGTGTGATTTTATACCAAGACAGTAAAAGCAGTGCAACCCCTAGTGCAGATGCAGTTACACCAGTATAAAAGGTAAATTTACAGGAGTAAGCACATTTTTTATCAATACAAACACATCCACACTGGGACCTTTATTGGTTTCTATGAGTAGACAAGCCCTTCTGATGATCTGTCTGCATGAGATAAGTGTAAAGTCAAACAGTAAGTCAGTGGCAGAGCTGGGATAAGAAGCCAGGAGGAATCCAGTACAGCAAATTCATAAATAAGCACATTTAAGCTATGTGATCAACACATGCTCCCAAACCCAGCAATAATAAGATACCTGAGAGGTTGTCAAAAATGGTCTTACATGTAAGAGCCCATGAGGGAGATTTTTGAAGGCACAAAGGGAACTTTGGTGGCCAGCTCCTATTGACTTTCAACAGGATTGAGGCATCTCACTCTTCTTTGTGCCTTTGAAAAACTCCTCCCAAATGATGATAATCTACATTGCTGCCTCAGACATCCTCAGCTGCTTACCACACATGCTGAGAGGAGATGTCTCACACTCTATTGGTTAGACTTGGACTTAGGAGACCTTGTTTTTAGTCTCAACTCTGCCATTGACTTACTGTGTGACTTTGGACTTGCCTCATGCAGCCAAATTTCCAGAAGTATTCATTAATTTTGCATCTCTTAGTTTGGGGTGGAGGGGAAGGGGAGAATAGTTCAGGGATTTGAGAATTGGCCTGCTAAACCCAGGGTTGTGAGTCCAATCCTTGAGGGAGCCATTTAGGGAACTGGGGTAAATATCTGTCTGGGGATTGGTCCTGCTTTGAGCAGGGGGTTGGACTAGATGACCTCCTGAGGTCCCTTCCAACCCTGATAGTCTATGATTCTAATCAGCCACATCCTGTGATGCTGAGCATTCATTCCTCCCATGGACCCAGAGGGCAGACTTAAGGTATCTCAGGGTAGGCACCCAAAGAGTGAACACATCTGAAAATTTTGGCCTCAGGTCACCTGTCTTTAAAATGAAGAGAATATGGTCTCCCCATCTCCCCAGGATGTTGCAAAAGCTTAATGAATGAATACTTGTAGAGTGCTTTGAGATCCTTGGTTGAAAAGCACTATGCCCCAGATTTTTAAAAATATTCAGGTGTTGCTGCACACAGCATCACAACACAACTGATTTAGGAACCTGTCTCATTTTCAAAATGGATGTAGGCACTTAGGAGTCTAAATTCCATCACCAGCCAATGGGATTTAGACTCCTGAGTGCCTAAATTCCTTTTGAAAATGAGATTTGGGTTTCTAAATCAGTTAGGTGTTGTGATGCTTAACGCAGCAACACCTAATACCTTTAAAAAGCTCGGCCTATATGTGCGCAACATGATTTATTATTCTAAGTGATAAACATACAATGGAAGTTGTTAACAGAAGAGTTAACAACAGAACAAAGGTACCTTCTTTACCAGACAGACTGTGGTAGTGCTACTGCATGCCCTAGGTAGGTCTGCATTTTGGTAACATATATGGAACAATTTTCCAAAGTCACTAGCTCTGTACTTGGAGGGCATCTAGATCACCTCTGTGTATAGGGGAAGTGCGTGGTGCATCTGAAGTCCCACTTGTAAATGTCTAACTGGTGCGCAGTCCTCATCCTGTTCCTCTGTACAGAAGTGAGTTTTACCCTGACTTCCCCATCACAACCATCTTTGTCTATGGCCGGTCTTCTTTCCCTTATTATCAGGAGTAGAGTTGTTCTTGGGGACATTAGTAGTCTACTTTATCTTACCTTTTTCCATCCTGATGATCTTGCAGGATCAAAAACTATTTGACAATTTAACTGTGTGTGGTTTGCTGAAATACACAGAGTGGAGTATTCTATTACTGCTTTTACAATAGGAGATCTTGCTTCTTTTGATCACTTAATTCAGCAGAGAATGTAAAAATTACTATGCTGGAATATACATAACTCATAAAGCGATCAAACGGCTCTAGCTGACTGGCCTGTTAAATCCAACCGGTAGCTAGGAGGAAAAAGCAAAACCAGATGATTACACCTGCTGTTACTTCTTCCTCTGCTACTGCTGCTAGCAGTCCCCAAGGTTAGAATGACATTGGCTTGGGATCTCAAAAAAAAAAAAAAAAAAAAAATAGCCAAGGAAAAAGAAGGCAAGTTTTACCATAAGAACATGAAAAAGATGGTGTAGAAAATCACAAACCCTTGCAGCTGCTTGTATGATGGGAAGAGAGCCTTACAATCATGGTGAATAGCATGAACACATATTTGACAGTAGGCTCTTCAATATGTAACAAGTTTACAAATAAACTTAATTGCATTTATAAAAGACCTATCAGCTGTCTGATAGAAAAGACTAACCTGGAGCAAACTGAACAAACATCTCTCAATGTCAATGTGCACAGAATGCCACTGAAACAAAGAGTTCAGTCCTGTATAATGCTGAGTGCCTTCCTCCGAAGTACTGAACACCTCCAGCTCCCACTGTTTTCAATAGGACTCTCAGCATCTTGCTGGATAAGTCCCAGAATGTATCATAATAATCATTAACATAGTGGTACTTAAAAATCCATAATAAGAGATAAATGTCTGTGTTATAACACACAAAGCAATGTACAGATGAAGAGCCAGGAAGGTACAGATGAAGAGCCAGGAATGCAAAGATATTGAACAAAGTGATCCTCTTATTTGAAATTTGCTCCTCTCTAATATAATTCAATGGATTTTTAATTGTTAGGAATTACTCAATTTTCAAATGGGGATAATTATTAGCTAACTAGAAAAAAAAATGAACATGGCATTATTCTAACCTTGTTTATAATCCAGGCCAGACATCTAGAATTTTTGTAGTTTTTTTATTTCTCCCCATCTCATTTGATATACTTGTCAGTATTACATGCCTGATTCTTAACTCATACTGTCAGAAATCAGAATTAACTCTACTAAAGTCAGTGCAGTTACATAACTATAAAAATGGTGCAAGAAACATCAGAATCAGGTCCTCTTTCTTTAAGGTTTCCATTCCTTTAAGAGCTCCATCTCCTGATGCTATCTGCATATATTAGAATGTGGAAGAAGGACTAAAGAGCAAATAGTTGACTAGTTGGTGGTGCAAACACCCTGTACTGATGATTTGTATTAAAATTCTGGCTACACTGGCTGAGATTTAGAGCTGTTTTTGGAAGTTTTAACTGCATCCAGGGATCTAACTGCCTTTCATGTGTATCCCAGTGTTGTTTATTGATGGTGTTTAAAAGAAAAGGATGGATTTCATGTCAAAAACAAACACACACCCAGTGTAAATAGCAAAACAACTAAATAAACTTCCCCTACTTACCTTTCCACATGCCACCCATCCCAAAAATACCAACTAGCCTTTTGGCAACTCTACTGATCCGTATCTATACCTGTAAGCACTTTGAGATATGAATAACTTTATTCATGTCAACACCTTGATAAAATTACTCTCATGAGTGAAGTTATTCACTTAAGCATACGCAGATTTGGACATTCAGAATGGATGTAATTTAGTTAACTGTTCGGCACGTGGGATGGAGATGTGCAGAAAGCTGGACAGGCAATGGGCATGTTTATAAGGGAGAAAGCAAAAAAAGCAGAATTGCAAGTAGAAACGGGCTAAATGAAAAAATTACAAAAAATCCAACTCTTCAGATTTATTAAAAATCCTGCAAAAATTGAGTGTGCAATTTAAGCAGCCCTCCGGCAACTGAAATTTAAATGACTTATTGCTCTGTAGCAGATAGACTGAGCTCTCACTGACTTCGCCAGCCTTACAGAGGTCAGATTTTGACATGGGTGAATTAACCTCTCTTCAGTGATTTTATCCAAGTGCATTAGGCACAAAAAAAGCTGTGGTGCAACACCAGGTAAGAAGGGGTGTGTGTTCCTTTTCTCCTCCTCCAGTAAATAGGATAACTTTAGGTAGTGCAACCTCCACACTCTAGTCATGTGTTTTTTTTCAAACCACTTTTTGCCCTTCTAATAGTCTCATTAGGCATTAGTACAACTGGGGAACATAACGTGCAACAAACACTTTCTTAGCCAAAGTGAAAGATGTGTTGTTTTGGCTGTTCATCACTTGTGTTTTTGTATGTGCAATTGCTAATAGGTCTCTCAGACTTTTCACCACAGCAAAGAACAGTTGGGATTGATGGCTCTCATCAATAAGCACCTTCCCATTTCCTTGTACTACTCTTAATATTGTGGGAGAGTGGTCAGGCAGAGTATCCTGGAGATAATGCACCCATTCTGCCATGCACGGACTGCACAGACTTCAGAATACAGAATGTACCGAAATCAAACAATTTCATCTCCACTAAACATCTACAAGCAAAGGACTTTCTTTTTGTCTCTCATACAACTACAAATCATTTCCCCCTCCCAAGACCAGTTCCCCAGTCTCTTCCTTCAAATTACTCCCTAAAATTCATTTCTTCCACAAATCCTATTTAAATCCTGTGTCTTGCCTCCCCACTCCACAAAGTGATGGTGAGAGAGAATGGAAGGGAGGGAGAAAGCAAACAAACAAAGTAGATTCATGAGACTTGTCCTCATCCCTAATTTACTTGTTGGTTTAGTCTATACCTTCTCCAGGGTAGGGACCACACCTACCACAGTGTTTGTACATCACCTAGAAAAATAGTGTCCTGACGCTGAGTGTATCTGGGTGATAGCAGAATGTAAATATTAAATAATACTAACTGTAAGCTCCACAGGCCAAGAACCTTGTTTCCTAATTTGTTTGTAAAACACCCAGCATACTTTGGGTGCTATGTAAATGACAAACTATAATGGTGTGAAGCTAGCAGAGATACATGTTCTTGAGTTCTGGAAATGTCTGTGTTTTGACCAACTAATTATGTTTTAATTTAAAATTTCAGTGTATTGGTTTCTGACTAATGCTCCCTCCCACCCTATAGCATTATCTATTACAAGTCGTACTCTAACAATAAAATCAGATATTTGCAGGACTGGTAGTTAGAGAAAAAACTACACCTTGTGAGCTAGACAGTAAGTGTTATACAAGTCACTGAGGGGCAGATTTGGAACCCCACAATGACACTCATGCAGAGGCACTTTTCACTCTAAACTCCACTTCAGAGTTTTGCAAACAAATTTATAATCATTAAATAAAACCAGCAATAATATTTAGCAGTTGGTACCTTCGCAGTTTTGTACTAACTAGAACTGATTAGTTCTCAGAAAACCCCTTGGAGACAGGTAATTGTCCACAGCCCCATTTGCAGCCAGGGAAATGGGCAGAGAGAGGTTATAGGCCATGCGTAAGGCCTCACAGAGAGTCAGTTGTGGCATTGGGACTGGAACTCTGCAATTCTATTTCCCTCCTCTGTATGAATACAGGACACAAAAACCACGGCAATTATTCTCCGCCAGACCTTCAGCCCCTGGTCTGAATGTTTTGTGCTGCCATAAACCGGCTCTCGCATTCCCCTTGGCTGGTTGGGTGGGTAGTAGAGCGAGAGGATTGGAGGCAGGCAGGAGCAGGAATGGCCTTCAACCTTCAATACTTAGTGCAGAATTGCAATCAAAGAAATGTTACTTCTGACCATGAATATTCAAAATCTACAATGCGGGGCAGAAACCAGCCTCTGCTGCATTCCCTTGATACCATTGCTGCAGCCTATAGGAGCCATAAAAGAGATGGAGTGGGCCCTGTGGGATTACCTCCAGCACAGGAGCTTCATGGGCCTCTTTATTGCCCATTCCTCACAGCACCTGTCACAAAGGGGAGATGGGGACCAGAAAGGGAATGTGGCTGGAATGTTGCTCATTCCGGCAATTCCATGCTGCATAGCAGCCTAGAAGGAGCGCAGGTAAAATTACTTTAAGTCCAAGTAGCCCCAGGGCTGCTCTAACTCATGCAGGGGGCATAATGATCTGTGAGATCAGAACTGTATGTCCTGAGAGGTGATCTACTACTCCTTCCAGTATTGCATAAGCTGGGGGTGGATTTGAATACACCACAGATATTGTTGCAGAGGGCGTACAAGGTCCTACAGGGGAAACCTGGAAGAAAGTTACTATTGAGACAGATGTTCCTTCCAGTGGAGGGGAGAAATGCAGCACCATTTGCACATTCAGAGTCAAATTCAACCCAGGAGTAAACAGCTGCAGCTCATTTGACTTGAATGAAGTTATCCAGGCTTAAATGAAGGCTGAATGTGGAAGTTGTTATAAATGTAAGGAGTCATTACTATACACTCATGGGCTTCTTCTTTTAAGTGTTTTTTAGCCAGCCAGACTGAACAATTTAAAAATGTCTCCTCCTTAATCAAGGAGAAGGGATGTATTTGAAACATTTTCTGCCAAAGAGAAAGCAGTCTCCTCTTTCATTTGAGCTGTAATCAGTTTCAGGGGTAGCAATTAACTTTCATTAGTTCTACCTGCCACTGTAATGCTCTCTTCTTGTGACACTGCCTGCCAAAACAGAGTGAGAGCCCACTCCATCTCCCTGGTACCCAATAAAGAGCCTACAGGGAGTAGGGCAGAAAAGCCCAGAGTCAGTTCAATAGACCATGACCATGGCAAGTGCTCTTGGAATCTTTGAAAACTTTAGAATTTCACTTTGTCAGAGCTGACATGCACAAATGCCACAAGGGATACTGGAATAAGTGGGAAGTTGCCTGTTGTTTTAACGTATCCTATCACAGTTCTTAGTTTGACTGAAAAATAAGTTAGTGTCCATACATAATACCTGAATTATTGACAGCTAAATCTAATCTCTTTTTCTGTTCCAGAAAAACAGATATAGATATACTTAAGCATTATATGTATAATAATAATGAATAAATAATACATCACATTAAATTACATATTACATATTCATATTACATAACATATTTCATGCAGTACAATGCCAAAGTGCTTTACTAAATATCAGCATCTATAGCATTACAAAATTAATACTCTACATAAAGAAATATTTAATGAAATTATGGCAAAACTGGGTAGCAGAAATAGCACCATGAGTAACAATTGTTTTTCTGTCCCCACAGGCAGTCCTTTTAGAAGGCTGGTTGTTGCCAATTATTTGCTTTGCTTTATAAAGTAAATAACTGCAAAGTAACAAATACAAACATAAAGACAGAATTGAAGGGCAAGTATTAAATTATTATAATCTTCCAAAATCATTTCATATTATATAGACTTGAAAGGAACAATTCAATGTGGATAATGTTTGCTGCAAGAGTCTATTTTATGCCTTCTTGCTACCACCGGAATAGCTTCAATGAGCAGTTCTAACCAACTCAGTGAGGCAAATCATAAAGCTTCAGGCAGTCATGAAAAACTATTGATTTTTTTTAACCTTTCTTCAGCTGTAAATTTCTATTGGTACGTGACAAAAATGTGCAAGCTGCATTTGCTAGCATAGCCATTCTGGGAAAAGCTGAAGTCCAATCTCTCTGGTTAAGACACTCAGAAGTTTAATGTGGTCAATTTCAAACTGTTTCAACCAATCTTACATCAGATAAAATGTAACATATGTGGTTCCCAGTAGCAATAACCAAAATTGAGGTTTTAGATTTTTGTGGGAAACAAATTACAGAAAGGAGAAATATATCTGATCTTTATTTAATTGCTGGGCAGGCAGAGCAACAACAACAGAAAATGTGGCCTTTCTTTAAAAAATAATAATTTAGTTTGTCCTTTCTTGAGTTCATACAAAATTGATCGGGAGGATAGTTTTTGATATTCCCACCTCTCTGTGTTCACTGGTTTGGAGATGTGATCCCTGGTCTAGAGCCTGGCAGAGAGGTTGGGATCCTGCAGGTCCCAAAGGACCCACTGCCATAGCAATGGGAGCAGGTAAAAGGTACTTTGTTGCAGGTGGGACTGGGTGGGCAAAAAAAAACAGACTACATTAATTTGCAGGAAAACACTAAATCTCTCGATAGTTTGCCATAAATAGAATCTCAACAATGTAAAGCAATTTTTTTTAAATAAAGGTTTTAATGTTTAAATTTAAGTGAGGGATAGAAAGAGATTTGATGTTTATTATAACGAGTTAAAGTATTTTTAACATGGTTTGAACAATATTTGTTTTATTCTTTTAGTTGTAAAAACTGTGCCTGAATTCCATTTACATATATACTAACTGACTGACTTTTTTTTTTTTAGTAGTATGGGGGACTCTGTCTCTCTTGAGGGATTTGCTGCTCTTAAGGTTTTTGCAGGTGGGAGTGGGATAACAATGCAAGAAACAATGCACAAGAGGGTGGGAATGGATATTGCAGAGTGGGATGAGGGTGGGATTAAAAAAAATACTTCAGTGCAGGGCTCTACCTTGGTCATCTGGAATTGCAACAGGGGAAGTGCATTTTCACTTCCCTCATGCAACTTTCAGTTTCAAAAGTGAACAATTGAAAGGAGCGGTAGCGTGACATGTTAGTTCTGGCTTTGTAGTAGGATTGGCTGTTCATATTGTGAACCCAGTTTGATAGGTTATAGCATCTTTAAGAGACACCTAGGAAAAAGTCCACCACACCAGAGGCCCTGCCTGGAAAAACTGGAGCCAGCATTTCTGAGTCTACAGTAAGTCTCATTAAGCAGCATGTACTATACTGACAGACTAATATAGAGGAATTTGTTCCCATCTATATAAAGAC
Source organism: Chelonoidis abingdonii (assembly GCF_003597395.2). Taxonomy (NCBI): domain Eukaryota; kingdom Metazoa; phylum Chordata; order Testudines; family Testudinidae; genus Chelonoidis; species Chelonoidis abingdonii. Next base: position 189,913,871 of record NC_133771.1, on the reverse strand, counting down.
ACACTCAGAAACAGTCTGAAGCTACAGTACCTGCTTCACTGGAAGGCTATGTAGGGTCAAAGTTGTTCTTTCCTCCCTTTCTGTCCCCCCCCTCCCCCAAGTCATTGCAAGGAATTGTAATGGTTCAGATCCCAGCTGCTAACGACTCTGGTACTGGTATATAACTGAAGCAAATTAAACAGTACCTGACTTGGGAATACGCCACAAATGTGTGTGCAGTCATGGGAGCAAGGTGCAGCCACAGAGCAAGCTGCTTCAAGGTCATAGCATTCCCTGAAATCTCCAGAATAGAATTATGATCAGCTGTGAAATGCTGATCATGTTTAGCTCTGATATGAGGGAGGGTTATTAGAAGGGGTTCTGTGTTCTCCCCCTCCCAACCATAGCCCATTTCCTGTTCCCCTCTCCCTAACAATAAACAATGAATGGTTTTAGAGGAGCTCCCATACGTTCTGCACAGGCCTGTTAATTGCATTGGAAGCGCTGTGTCTACCTCACTCCAGTGCCACTAGGTGTGCTCGCATTCTCTGATATAAGCATGCTGTGGGCAGGAAAGGGCTCAGCAAAGTTCCAGCAATGTAAACGGGGTTTGGGGCAGCATGTAGCCCTTCTAAAATGGTTATCAAACAATATTCTGCAAAGGAAACCCAGACATGGGTTTTCTCCTCCTCTTCATGTGACAGAATGAACCATCAGGGATGGGTTCACAACTGGGGAGCAGAATAAAAAACTAGGCTTCAAAGTTCTGCAATTGCTGCAGCAATATGTAAAGAAATGTTCTCTCTGAACTATAATTGCCCAGTTCTGCTCATCTTACTGACATGTATGGTCCCAGGTACTTCAGTGGAAATATATGTGCGGGTGAAGCAAGCACAACCTGACCCATGTTGAGTCGAAACATACACTCACATTAAATCACTGTAACACAAAGGCTGCCTAACTGTTTCTCATCCCCAAGGACTGTGGTCACTGAAGAATCACCTCACAGCTGATGGAACATGCAAGCTCCAAGAACTTCCTGACTCTTGAAGTTCTTCACTATTCTTGAAAAAAAAAAACGAGAACTACCACTCTGAAACCTGTCACAATTCCTGATAAAATTTCTCAGTCTCCCGTTGTCCATGTTCTACCAGGGCTTCCATGGTCCAGTAGATTGTTGATATTTAGTACTAAATTGGGCACAAAACCAATCCTGCTTGGAAAGAGAAGATAGGAATTCAGCACTGACATTTATGGAGAACCACCTAGCCCCCACTTGCACTCCAACACTTGTTCACTGTTGTAGCAACTGCCAGAGAGACAGGATGGCCTGCTGGCTAAGGGCAGTAGTCTGGGACTTGGGAAACCTATGTTCAATTCCTTAATTTGCTATGGACTTCTTGTGAAAGTCACTTATTCTCTTTGTGCCTCACATCACCACCTGCAAAAGAGTGATAATACCTACCTCACAAGGGTGTTCTGAGGATAAATATATCACAGATTGTGAGGTTTCTTAGATAGTGACAAAACACTTAAGGGTAAGCTAGAGAGCCTCTGACCTGCAATGCATTGGTCAGGGCACCTGTGGAGAACTGGAAATTAAATAACTTTTTTCATGTGGTTTCACAGTTTTCTCTTTTATGCAGTGAAGGCCTGTACCATCTCAAGCCCTGTTTCAAAGAAACTTAAACAGATGCAAAGCACATATCAGTAGTCAGGGCCTGCTCCAGGGGGCGCTCTGCCGGTTGTCGGGAGGGCGGCAGGTGGCTCCAGTGGACCTCCCGCAGGCGTGCCTGCGGAGAGTTTGCTGGTCCCGCGGCTCCAGTGGAGCATCCACAGGTACACCTGCGGGAGGTCCACCGGAGCCACGGGAACAGAGAACCCTTCGCAGGGATGCCTGCGGGAGGTCCACCGGAGCGGCGGGACCGGTGAGCGGCAGAGCGCCCCCCACGGCGTGCCGCCGTGCTTGGGGCAGCGAAATGGCTAGAGCCTGCTCTGTCAGTAGTGATGTACATATACAGATTGGTCATTTTTACATAGTGTCTCTAAGCAGTTCTGTCACCTGTCTCTGAGATGTTATTTTTAGAGATAGGATGGGCACCAAGTTAGAGGGGGAAGGGACAGTCATTTAGGCTATGTCTACACTATGCAGCTTTTAACACGGCTGTGTCGCTACAGCCATGCCACTAAAAGGTGTGCATTGTAGCCGCTGTTCGTCGGCTATTCAGACGACAAAAAACTTCCATCCTCAATGAGCAGGGTTAGCTTCGTCGGCAGGAGAGCGATCCTGCCGACAAAGCACTGTTCACACAGGCGCTTGTCATTGGAAAAACTTTTAACTTTGGGTGGAGAGGGTTTAACACCTCTGAAAGACAAAAGTTTTGTTGTTCAGTCACGAGTGTAGACATAGGCTTAGAAGAAACTGAGCTGCAGTCACATTTCCTGATTAGATCTCAACACAGTGTCAACTGTCTTACTGCAGCTAGTAAATGTGGGGCAGTAAATGCCTCCATTGCTAACTTTCCTCTCAGCCCCTCTCATTTACAAGTCAATAGTATGTATCTGTAAGTATATGAAGATAAAACTCATACCGCAGAATTCCTCTTTCTATTCTACAGCCATACACAGAGGCCAAAATTAAATGCAGGCATAAATCCCCCTGCTGTGTAAGGGAATAAATGAAATTGAAAGCTTGTTATTTTATATAAGAGCTTCCTTTCTAATCTTTCAAGCACATGTAAGGCATTAGGGAGCAAGCACAAAGACAATGAAAGTTGGGATGCATGCTTTTGCTGCCATTTATATTTAAAAAATGGCAAAATTGGTTCTACCGGGAGGGATGAAAGGTTACAAGAGGAAAGCACTGTGAAACCCTCAGTGATCCAAATTAAGAATACTTTGTCTTTTGGACTATGGATCTAACAGAAAACCCCCAAACTCCAAGGTTTTCAAATGTTCCAGTATGCAATAAAAACACTTAATCATCTTTCATAACCCAATTTATTCTTAATATTCATTTGGGCTGTTACAAAAATAAATATTTGCATTATTTCCATTAGACTATGCATGCATCTGTGATTAACAAAGAGCAAGGTGTGGTACCCTGAGTTTCCAGTGTTAAAAGCTTGCTTTGCAAGGGGATTATGGGATGGGACTGGGAAATCATCAATCCACGCTATGGCAAATGCTTGCTAATCCTCACTTTGCTAACCAGAGCACTTCCTCTCCCCAAACTGTCTGCTACTCCTCTCCTCTCACCAAGGATTTAATGTAAGCTGCCATAATACTAGGACATCACTAATTTTATAAACTAAACTACATTTACTGGCACACATTTATGTATTTAGATTTTGAAGAATGTAAACAATCAAAAGGCACTCTAGGAATCTTTGACATAACTTAAAGATACATCACAAATAATACTCTAACTTCAGCAGTAATTTTGCAATATGCTCTGAAGGTTATCAGATTTGGACTATGGTGTGTGTGTGTGTGTGTGTGTGTGTGTGTGTGTGTGTGTGTGTAAGAGAAAGAGAGACCTTGTGAAATATCATAAATAATTAACATTGATTTGAAATACAATATAATTATCCATACGAAATGAACTAAATTAATTCTGTGATGTGTCTCCTTTGCTTTTCTACTCTGTTTATTTAATAATGCTCATTCCTTCTCAATGAGAGTCTTTCCATTGACTTTAGTGGGAGTTGGATAAGTCCAATTAGGCCCATACTTGCTCATTTATAAAATTCAGTCATTTCAGTGGTTCCCCCATTCCATAGTGTGGCTCTCCTGAATTCCCTATAGAGAGTCAGAGATACTGACTCAAATGTAGGGAAGGTGGAGACACTTTCAAAAGTGCTCAAGTTACGTAGGCACACAAGTCTTATTTACTTTTACCAAATACCCAAGGTAATCACAAAATAAGCATTTCCATGGGCTTTGTCTTTAAACATCTACAGTTAATTCATTAATTATAATATAAAAGGGACTAAAATTAAACATAAAAATAACATTACAAATTTTAGGTTCTGATTAATACAAAACAGTCTATACACTGCAGAAACTTATCTTTACCAATATTTATCCACACGGGTCAACTGCTTAATAGCTTATTCAGAATACTTTGCACTTATATAACCCTCCCCACTAAAGCTCGCAAAGTGCTTTACGAACTTCAGTCAGTTGTACCTCCTGATTTTACTGATGAAGCCCAAATGCCCACAGTCACACAGAAACTCTGGGGCAGAATAAGGAACAGAAACCAGGGATGAAATCCTTGGCCTATTGAAGTCAATGACAAAACTCCCATTCACTGCAAAGGGGTCAGGATTTCATCCCAGCTTCCCTGAGTCCCATCCCAGAGTCTTAGCCAAAAGAGCATCCTCCATTCCGGAATACAACAAAAACAAAAAGAAACCCTGAAATTTCCTGAAAACCAAACTTCCAAAAAAGTGTCATTGCAGGTCAACTCAAACATTTCATTCTCATAAACATTGAAACATTTCCTTCCAATTTTGCCTTTTAAATTTTTAATGTACAACATTTAAAAAATATTTGAAATGATAAGAGGTTTCCATGTGGACAACTGAAATGTTTTATTCTGAAAAGTTTGAAGTGGAACATTTAGACCTAATCCAAATGTGTTTTTTTGCTGTTTTTCTTTCAAAGTTTCAGTGGAGGCAGCACCTTTCTGCACTGTCTCGCATACGACATATCTGTATTCTCCCACCAAAAAATGATCTATTAGAAAATTTCCAACCAGCTCTACTTGCAATTAAACAAAACTGCAGTCACCGTGTATCAGCTTACATCCAAGTCACCTCTGTACCTCAGCACCTATTGTGGCCCTGCTCGCCCCAGTGCACATACAGCAATCATTAGTGTTCACTAGAGGGAAATTTTCAAAACAAGATAATTTGTTTTCTATTGAGGCTAAAAATTCTAATCAATCTGTTTCATTAGAACCCCTTCCCCTCACCCCTTAAAGTCTCATTTTGAATTAATGGAAAAAAGGAAGTTTCATATGGTAAACATATGATTATTAAACATTATTTTCTAAGGAGAATGAGGAAATCAATGTCACAATCAAATCTGCCAACCATTTCCATCATCTTCTTCAGTGGTATCTCTGCATCTCACCGATGCAAAGGAAAAAAAGAAAAAGAGGGAAGTGTATCTCATTAGGAGGGAAAATGGAAGCAGCATTTCTGAGCACTCCATCCACTGCCATCATGTCAGAGACATCACATTTTGCTGTTGTCATCAGCAGATACATGTAATTAGGCGACAGCAAAATGAACTACTGCTTTTTGCTACTGTTTCTAGCAGATTTCAGGCCACTGGCAAGTATATGGTAATGGAATATAGGCAGTTGCCCATGAATGGTTCCTGGTGTTCACAAGGAAAATGTAAGTATGATGCACTGAGTCATAGAGGAATACAGGTGGTAATTATGAAGAGATGAGTAGCCAATGAAACAGAGGAAAACTGAGTAGGCTGAATCAGAAGGCTGATTATGAGTATGCTGATGCAGAATTACGACAGGAAAGGGTACAGTCAATTGGTTTGATTCTGATCTCATTTACATCAATCAAGAGGAAGTCAGTGGAATTACTATTGATTTACAGAGCTGTAACCATTAGGAAAATCAGGTCCACAATAAATATGCAGACAAACACATTGACAGGTATGTGGAAATGCAAGAGAGAGGGATAGGATAATCCATGCTAATCTGCTTTATACATGCATGATAGTAAAACACATTGTTACCATTAAGTATTTGTTAAGATCCAAGACTCTTGGTATAAGGATTATGATATTATATAAGTATTATATGAGCCAGACGTACTCCAGAGTTTAGATAAGATATTGTTGAGGTCAGTATTAATAAAGCAAAAGGACTGTTTTCTCTGTGCTGTAGAGTATTACACACTAATGAAAGGAGAAAACGCTAATCAGATAAACAAAGCAAGAGAGATACTCTCAAGGGAACCTCCCATATTCAAAATCTATGGGGAAGAATGAATATTCATAAACAACTCTGCTGTGTGATATGCACATTCTATCAAGTCTCTTAAATATGGATATAAAAGTGAATATGCATTTCCAATTAAAGATTGCTTTCTGATTTTTTTTAAATTCCATTTGTTTACATGAATCTATGCTCACTTGTTGGGGAAGCTTCTTTCCCCACATATCTGTATGTGACAATGAATCGAAAGTATGTTCTCTTCTGTTATCTAAGGCGATAATGGAGAATTGTAGAATCTTGCCAGAGGCTGCAGGATGCCTTTTCAGAGCTCTCATAAAATCATCAAACAAAACTGGAGCAAAGGCTAATTTTTCCAAGTAGAACTCTCTCCCTGTGGAGTTATATTAATGAGGACTGCAGCAATACATAATACTGTATTAATTATCTGGAGCTGACTGTCAAGAATGCTTCTTACCAGTAGCTGATTCTAAAGAATGACAATTATTTACAGAAATATAATGTATTTTTCCCAAAATTGACAAAATGCTCCATTTCACTCCACTGACAAGCGACAGTCATGGCATTTTTATCACATCTCATGGTTTTCTGGGGCCTCAGCTTATGATTTTTGAATGGGTGAGGTTGCCAGTACTGGTATAATGGGAAAATATAAAAGAAAATGGGAGTGTGTCATATATGACACTTGAGAAAAAGGAATTCATTTGACATTGATGAGTGGGAAACTTGTTCTGGCAAGTGACAGAAGCCATATGATTCTGGAATTGGGAAGGGTGAAGGAAATATTTGCCCCCCTGCCAGCAGCCAAATGGGGACACATTTATGAGGCAACCACTAACCAGAGGCTGATGCAGAAGATGGGACCCCCCAAGAATGGTCCAGGCACAACAATCAAAGCAGCTATTGCCAGCATCTGGGTAGTGTTGCTGGGCCATGGAACATAAAGTGCTTCCCCTGAATGCAGATTTTGGCTCCACAGGAATATTCCAGATCAGAGCTGAAATTCTGTCCGAAATAGCTTTGTTTCTATTTGACCTCTGCACATGTGATAGCAAATAGTTGCCCACACACCAACAGCTAACAATTCCAAGTGGAAAAATCTCATAGAAGGCAGGGCTTTGCTTGACTACTGGGTTGCCTAGCCTCAGAAATGGGAGATGCCTTGATTAAATTAGGACTGCTGAGAGGCTAGCAGGCAAAGGCAGAATCAATATTTTCTCATATGCAAAGATATTAACTAAGATTCTGAATGTTATAATATTCCCTGGCCCAGCTGAGCTTTAAAGTTAATGAGAGCCTCATTTATTTTCTGAAAAAAGGATACTAACACTAGATTGCAGACTTACTAGAAATCAGCAATAAATAAAATTAAAGCTAACAAAATAAAACCACTCACTAGTGTCTGTTGTCCTTGTATTGTCTCACTTGCCTTCTTGAAAAGGTAGTTGGAGCTGTTATCATAGGCGTTGTACTCTGTGCCCTGCACTACAAACATACTGTTCCTGTGGTGTATGCCCAAACCTACTTTTTATCTGGTGAAATCTGAAGAGACACATTTACTGTATTAGGGAATATGGTCTTTTATTCAAAAGATCAGAAGAATGAAGCAAAAGAAACAGTAGTGGAAAGGAAGGGAGAGCAGGGGAATGGGAAATTATAGTGGTAAGAAGAAGCACTCATTCCATCTATTTGGGCAATGAGACTGGTTATTAAAAGTCCACTTTACCATGGTTTACACATATGCCCTTCTCAGCATACAACTGTAATGTAAAAATCATGAGAGTGGGCACGTCGCACACTCAAGCACTGATCTGTCTGCTGCAGATATATTACTGACTTTAAATAAATGTCAGTTTTCTTTCTTGCTTGCTTTCTGTAATTTACCTTCCTTCATATTTAGCTGTGCTGATACCAGTCCAATGCATTGCTTGAGCAAAGCTTGTGACTGCAGGTGCAATTCATATGGTGGGATGGAAAAGTTATACTGAAATGAGTTAAAATGAAAGTGTTTAATAATAAATGATTCCCACAAATAGTGCCATTCTTTGACTTCCTACAGGAAGCCACTTCCAAATCCTCTGACAGAACACACGGAATATAAGCTACTATTCACAAAACAAGGCAACTGAAGGTAACAAACATAAATCTCTTTCTTTGGGATATACACTCCTCTCCCTGGTATTTGTGGGTAGCTCATCAACATTAATGGGAATTACATACCTGAATGGAACAGAGTATATATCAATTAAACAGCTTCTAGTTCAGATGTATTGGCTACTCCCTTAGCTCCGCTGAACAAGACACGATGAAAAGAACAGGAGTACTTGTGGCACCTTAGAGCCTAACAAATTTATTTCAGCATGAGCTTTCGTGAGCTACAGCTCACTTCTTCGGATGCATAGAATGGAACACACGAAAGCTCATGCTGAAATAAATTTGTTAGGCTCTAAAGTGCCACAAGTACTCCTGTTCTTTTTGAGGATACAGTCTAACACGGCTGCTACTCTGAAAAAAGATACAATGAGAAACTGTTAAACGCATTTTCTTTCATTTCTTTAAATTATATACTGCTGTAAATTATATTTAATAAATCCATTGTTCAAAATCATGTGAGAACATTCAAGCAGCAATATTGTTTACTATTCCAATATACTGTAAGTTCTTACAAACTATGTATCTTACTGAATGTCACTGGGCAAGTTTTATGACCACGATTCTCATGAGTTTCCTTTAAATGCTGGCAATTAGGCTGTCTGCCAGGAGTTGAAATGATTAGTAGTAAATAGAAACTTAATAGCTCTGTTCTGCAGTTTTCCAAGTCATTCTTGGTTCACCTATCCACTGGGAGCATAATGTGAACCCGGAGTCTTGTTAGCTGAACATGGAACAATAGCAAAGGCTGCCATAAAATGAGGGGAAATATTAAGGGATGGGGGGAGGGCGAAATTTATATGGTCAATATGAAAAAAGAAAAGGAAAAACAAAGTACCACAACTTTCTGGAAGAGATTTTCAAAGCAGTGTGGGGGATATAGCCACATATTTTCCACTAAACTTACAGGGCTGAACCCTGTTAACTGATCTGAAAAACTAAATCTTTCTGTTTATTGGCCAGCTCAGACATTCAAGCAGCAATTATATTTACTTTCCCAATAGTAAGCCTAAATTTGAAAAAGAAACAAAAACCACACAGCAGAAGACAGGAGCTGAAAAAAATATTAAAAATAAAAGATTTATAACAAAAAATGGAGATTCTCCATTTGAAAACAGCAAATAGGATACGAATCCATTAGAGCTGATCAAAAGAATGTTGAGGAAATGTTTTTCCATCAGAAAATGCCTTTTTCATCAAAACTGAAACTTCTTGAGGGAGCTCGTCAATTTTGAAGAAATTTTATTTAGGGGAAAAAGCAAACATTCCATTAGACATTTTCAGAATGGAATGTTTTGATTTTTCATATTGAAATGACTTTTTATTTAGAAATTTATTTTATTTTACATTGTAAAAATTTTTTTAAAAGTTATTAAAATTGAGAGGAAATGTTTTGGATTTATTGAAACATTTTAATTGACCCAAAACAATTTTTTTTAATTTCAAAAAAATAATTTAAAGGACAATCTTTTGCTTTTGTTCTGGTTCAGCACTATACAGATTTCAAAGCTAGAATTTCCCAGCCCCTCTAGAGTCCATATAATATAAAAACAGGATTTCCAAATGCATATAGGTGAAAATCTTATGCGTCTGATTTGTTCATGAGTACTGCACAAGGAGTGAGGGGCTAGCTGCCTCCTGCTTAAAGTGCCTCATACAATGTGACCCTGATATCAGTTAGGACACCTAAACAGAGCAGGAATTTAAATAAACAATAACAATAAAAAAGGTATAATCAGGGGTGAAAGTAACTTAAAGGACTTGCTGGTACTCCAGAGTCTTGCGGAGGGGGAGGGCCTCAACCAGAAGAGACGTGGCCTCTGTCGGAAGAGGTGGGGCCTTTAAATCCCTGGGCTTTTAAATCAGGATTTAAAGGGCTTGGGGATGCAGCTGAAGCTAGGAGCCAGGCCCTTTAAATCATCCCTGGAGCTACCAGCTGCAGAGGCGACTGGGAGCCCTGGGGTTTGGGCAGGGGTGAAAGTAATTTATATTTCTTACCCATATGGTCCAATCGCAAGCAACCCACCTCTCCTATGTACTTCATCGATCCCTCCCACTGCATGACATAGATACAGAAAATAAAGCTACTATTCCTACTACTGTCTGTAATAAAACTTTACTATTGGAATAAGCCTGAAAAAGTGAAAACTCTCTGTCACATTTTTCTCCGTGTCTTCCCTCCTCCTCTAGCCAGGCTGCAGACACTAGGCTCCATGCTTTCTCCCTGCCTGGCACTGAGTAGCAACTGCAGGGGCTACCCTCTAGCTTGCAGCAGGGAGCAGGGAGACTGGCTGAGGGAGGGAGAAGCCTGTCTTCTGCATAAGAACAGTTTAAACTCAGCTTTTCCCTGCACGGTTCAGTAAAATTTCAAAGAGGATCTGCAAGCAGTTTGGACATCACAACCATGATCCTCTGCTGGGGAGGGAATGGGATAGATTTGAACTTGGAAATGGTTCCTGATTTTGATTGTGTTTTTTGTATATAGGAGATTCCCCTCATCCCGGGGGCTGAAAAGAACTGCCCCTGTCATGGTCACACACACACACACACACACCCGCGCACAACAACAACTGGGACTGAAATTAACAAGGATGCCAGGAACGGCTTCTAACCCTGCAGGCTAGAGCCTAGAGGAGAACTCCTCCTGGGGGAAGAGGGGGGAGGAGGAATGCAGAGCCTTGTCTGCAGCCTGGCTGTGGGAGGGGGAGAGAGTAGATGAGAAACTAATGTGACAGTGAGTTTTCCCCTTCCACCTGCTCTTGTTAACTCTGGATTTAAGCTGAGCAGCCAAATGCTTGTATTTGTTGTGTATATTAGTATTGGAGACAAGATCCCCTCATCCCGGGGGCAGACAAGGACTGCCCCTGCCATGGTCAAACACACCCTCCCCACTCCGCCCAGCTACTGTGAGAGAAATTAATAAGGATGCCAGAAACCAGTCCTAACGCCGAGGGCTGAACCACTCAGGGAACAGCTGAGTTTAAACTATTCTTATGCAGGGAGCAGGCTTCTCCCTCCATCAGGCAGTCTCCTTTTCTTACCGGTCCTCCGTACCAACCCGTACCAGCTTACTTTCACCTCTAGGTATAATCCATCCATAATTTATTATTATAGATTATATAAATCCTTTGTTTAAAGTGTGTCAGTACTATGGGTCTGATTTGCCTCTCCTTTCATACTTGTTTTACACTCCATCCAACAGGGTTACTCCAGATTTACATGGATGGAAGTGAAGGGTTAATCAGGCATAGGATGACATCTATTCAAAAGGCAAAAGCGGGACACATCCAGGAGCTCCACCCCCTCCACTTCCCCACCTCTGCCCTTCCTCTTCCCACGAGTCCTCACCCCCTTCCCCTGAGCCCTCACCTCATGCTCCTCCTCTCCTCCCTGAAGCCCTGATCCCAGAAGCCAGAGCCAGGCTGTGGTAAGAACTGGCCGTGGAGAGCCAAGAGGCTTGATACTGCCCCCAGCCTGTGTCCTCGCCCTCAAGTGCACACTGCCCAGGAGAGGTGGATGGTCTGGGGCTCCCCACAGCAGCCCGGGCCCCCTGGGCAACTCTTACTACTGCCTGGCTCTGACTTCTGGTCTGGACACAATGTGGGGCCTTGGGGAAGGAGAGAAGGAGCAGAAAGCGGGGCATCATGATGAGGACGTCTAAGGCCCACCTCAGCCTCCCTCCCCACTAGGAAAAGGCTGGTGCCGTCTCTGAGCCTTGGGCTTGTGCGGAGTGGTGTTGAGGAGAATCCGGGACAAATGCTATCATAGAATCATTCAGCCTGGAACCAGGACTTGACCTCTGCATTTTGGGACTGTCTCACCCAATCTGGGACAGATGGTCATCCTAATCAGGCACTATGTTTTTTTGTGTGTGTGTGTGTGCGTGTGTGTGTGTGTCTGTGCGTGTGCGTGTGAAGATGTACAACTGTATATGCAACATGCATCCTAGGCACCCTGTATAAAGAAAAACTGAAGGTGCATACCTGCTTATTGGACAATTCCATTAGGGATTATATATTTTAACTATTTCCATGCCTCTGGTACACAATAGTTTACTCTCCTGAGGGCTGCAATACCTGGATCTAATTACAATAATTAGACTTACTGTGAGGGTGCTGGGTGGTGTTTACTGATCTCTGATACACAGGAGGTCAGACCACATCCGTTGGTCTCTTCTGGCCTTAATTCTTTAAGTGTTTCTGCACTCATCTTGTAACACCTAACTGATTTAGGAAACTAAATATCATTTTCAAAAGGGCTTTAGGAACTTAGGAGCCAAAATTCCATTGATAACCAGTGGGATTTTGGCTCATAAATTCCTATATCACTTTTGAAAATGAGACTGAGGCTCCTAAATCAGACATTGCAATGCTAAGCATAACAAAGCCTGAATCCCTTTAAAATGTGGGATTATGGCTCTCTGACATTGTCAGAACTTTTTTTCCAGCTTTACTCCAAAACAAAATTTTGGCAAAATTGATGCAATTCTGTGACATATTTTGATATCAATGAACCTGCATTTTCTGACAGAAAACAGTTCTGTCAACGATATTCCAACCAGTTCTAGTTTAAAAAAAAATTACTCCTAAAGTGCCATCTAATAATAAATCTAAATGCACTAACTAACTGCAATGAAAATCAGTGAAAGTCTGGGAATTACATAGGACCCTAAAGTGCCCAGTGTTAATATATTGTACCAAAGATATAAATAAATCACAGATCAGCAAAGGATTACTCTGCAACTTTCTCATGACTTGTGAGTGAGAAAGCCATAGTAGAGCAGTTTTCCTCAGTAAACTCAAGTAAAAATCTAAGCTAAATAAGGTGTAAGTAAAGTTAAAGCATATGACTCTGTTCACAGACTTATTAAAAAATCCAACACGATTGACACGCACTGAATTGTTTGATAAAATGTTGGTGACCACAAATACAACCTTTAACAAAAAATAGCTATAATTTAGCCAAGGAAAGGTATTTGTAAAACTGCTGGCTAATGCTGCAATACAGTTGTCTGTTACAGCTATCCCCCCATTCCATTTTGTTTTCTTACAGCTGTCCCCATACTCCATTTTGTTCTCCTCCTGTGGCCGCCCCCTCCCTGGCTGTTAAGTTGTTTACCAGGGCCACTGCCCTCCTCAAAGGGAGGGCCCCTTCTTCAAACAGACAGCAGGAGAAACTGTCAAGGTGAGACAAGAGACATGTCTGGCGCAGAGTACTGTGTAAGTCGGGAGGGGACAAGTGACTCAGAAGCAATGAGCCCTATACTCATGCCCAAGATCTAAAAACACCAATTAGTTGATGCAGCGCTGAAGAACATATGCGCTACACCCTATACACCGAGACCAGGTTTGAACAAGGTATAACTAGGATGAACTTCCATATTGAACAGGCCGCAGTGGTCCCTTAGGCACAGGGTGGCCATCTCTTTGAGAAGGTGCAAGATGGCTCTTGGTAAACAACTTTAAGGAGGCA
>NC_133771.1:189898564-189900177 GCF_003597395.2 Chelonoidis abingdonii | reverse complement strand
CCCCATGTACCCACCCAGAGGCCTCATCTCCCCTCAAGAAAACCCCACTATACCCAGCCCTACCTTCAGCCCCTCTAGAGGCCCAAGCCCATGAACCTGCACCCACTGTCACCTCTAGTGAAGCCCTGCCGGTATCCATCAGTCGTATAAAGATTGATGACCAGGGCAACACCAACAGCTGACAGAACTCCGACCCCACTCCAAAGCTGAGATGAAGGAGTTCATCTCAGACACCGCTAGGGGAGCCAATAAGCCGCCATTACTGTGGCTGGGCCGCTTGGCCCTGGAACATGGACAGGAGCTAGTAGATAGGGAAGATGGCATAGTATTAGCCAGGACCAGTAGTTGGTCCCGGGGTCTCACAGGGAGCCTGGTAATATCTAACACCGCATGGCCCCTAACTGCCCCAGCCCTAGCCTTCCTCCATTTACAGCACTCCCTTCAAGGGGTCCAAGTCCCCAGAGGAAGCGTCAAGGACATCTCTTCCCTGAGATGTGCCATCGCAGGGGGGTCCATCATGCTGTGGTCCCCTACCCAACACCCTCTCGGACTTACTCAGGCCCAGATTAACCAGGTCAATGCCTTCAGGCATGTTATTGACCCCACCGAGATACCCATAGACGAAGCTGCCATTGACTTAGCCATGGATAACAGTACCACCCCTGACACTGGGGCAGTTCTGTGGCTAAGGGGGTATGCTGGGCGCCCCATTGGGCGACTCTATGAAGCCCTCGAGAAAATAAGATGGCCCTCAGCCCAAGCTCTACCCATCAGTCCACCCCCACCACACACCAGTCCACCCCCACCACACACCAGTCCACCCCCACCATATACCAGTTCACAGCCCAGGCCCCAATACTCACAGCATTCATTTACAGAACGCAAAATTTTTGGGTTCTTATTGTACAAAGGCCTCACTAAGGAGGTTGTGCTTAAGCTTAACAGTGAGCAGCAAAAAGCCTTGGCCATAGCTCTGGGATGGGAAGAGCGACTAGAACCTTCCCAGCCAAAAAACGGATAACGGCCGGGTGCTTGGCGGCGGCCAGCACCCGGCCAGGGGACCCCTGCCCCTATTATCAGCTAGTTTTTGACAAGGGTCTCGTCATCCCCTTTTTGCTGGACATGGGGGCACAGGTGTCCATTGTTCCCCCTCACATCCCCACAGGACACACTATCTACGTGCAAGGCCTCAATAGCACAGAGCCCCGCCCAGAAGTAAAGGTACATGCATACATAAACCACACACCAGTAACATTTTGGGCCTTAGTGGGGCCCACTCCCCTCCTCGGAGTCTCTTTTATGTCTTCACAGGAATCACCTGCCATAATTGCCACCCCGCCTCAAGAAAACCCCCTGGTTGCCTGGGTAAAAGCCTACGCCCTGCAGGAGGTCCTCATCGGGAACCTGTCAGATGTCCCCTCATCACATGATTGTGTCGCTCTGCTAGTGAAGGCAGGGGGCTGGACTTGATGACCTTTCAAGATCCCTCCCAGTTCTAGGAGATCGGTATATCGCCAGTTATTAGGTATTAGAATAAGTTGTCATTATAGGATAATAGTGTCCTGCTGCAATACAAATATTGATGCAAAAGAAAGAGGCATTTATAGAAAACA